>NW_022142107.1:0-33458 GCF_007565055.1 Rhinopithecus roxellana | reverse complement strand
GGATACACAATAGCCCAATAAGTTCTCCATTCCACACCATATATTGGGAGATTAAATATAGGCCAGGCTATAATAATAATTCAGATGAAGGCCACTGCTTGTACAAATATTATAATTTTTTTCAGGAGAGTTTTGTGAATATTATTTGTTGGTATTTAAAATAGAATACATAAAATATATTTTTCAGTACAAATATTTAATTATATCTGCCCCTCTTAAATCAGAGAAATAAACCAAATTCAACACCTGAAGTATCTGAATGATGAACTTAAATACTTTTTCTGATGTTTAACAACATCATGTCGGCTTTCTTCACCAACCCTCACAGAAACTGTTAATTTCAGAGAAGAAAGACATCTTAAAACTCTTTCCAAGCCTATTATCTAGTTTTGCAGATTAGGATAGATACACCCCAGAAAGAAAAGTGATCTCCCTAAAGTCATTCAGCCAGAATGGTGATACTAGATCCTAATCCCAGGCCAGCAAAATAAGTAAAAATAAAAGACATCCAGATTGGGTTGGGCACGGTGACTCAAGCCTGTAATCCCAGCATTTGGGAGGCTGGGCCAGGAAGATCACAAGGTCAGGAGTTAGACCAAACCAGCCTGGCCAATATGGTGAAACCCCATCTCTACAAAAAAAAAAAAAAAAAGAAAAAAGCAGTATGTGGTGTTGTGCACCTATAGTCCCAGCTACCCAGCTACTCAGGAGGCTGAGGCAGGAAAATTGCTTGAACCCTGGAGGCAGAAGTTGCAGTGAGCTGAGATCGCGCCGCTGCACTCCAGCCTGGGCGACAGACTGAGACTCAGTCACACACCACACACACACACACACACACAATCCAGATTGGAAAGTGAGAGGTAAAACCATGCAGCAGATATGACAGTCTATACAGAAAATCCGGTGGAATGTACAATAAGACTGTGAGAAGTTATAAATGAACTTTGGAAGGTTGCGGATACAAAACAAACATACAAAATTCAATTGTATTTTTATATGCAAGCAATAAATGCTCAATAATTTGAATTTTTAAGAATATCATTTACAATACCACTGAAAATAAGAAAAACTATCATATTTAGCGATAAATATGATCCAACGTACAAGATTTTTACAATGAAAATATAAAAGGCATGGCTGAGAGAAATTAAAGAAGGCCTAAATAAATCAAGAAGACTTCAGTTCATGCATCAAAATACTTGTGAATTTCTCATGAATTTTGGGAGATGCAATTTCTCCCCAAATTGATCTATAGATTGACCGCAGTGCACATCAAAATTCCAGCAATATTTTTTGGTAGAATTTGGTAAGCTGATAAAAATTCCTATGGAATTGCAGAAGATCTCGAAGAACTGAAATAACTTTGAAAAAGAACAGTATTGGAGCACTTAACTCTTCCTGACCTCAAGCATTATTATAAAGCTGTAATGATCAAGCAGTAAGGTGTAGCCTCAAGATTCAGACGAACAGAACAGTGGAACAGAACAGAGTCCAGAAGTAGTTGACCCACAGTCCCAATTCAGCTGATGTAGGGAAGGTGCAAAAGCCATCCAGTGAAGATAGAACAGTCTTTTCAACAAATGCAAATGGTGCTGGAACCATTAGGTGTCTCCATGGGGATGTGGGCAAGAGAGAGAGAGAGAAAGAGAAGGAAAGAAGGAAGGAAGGGAGGGAGGGAAGGAGGGAGGGAGGGAGGAAGAAAGAAGGAAGGGGGAGGGAGGGAGAGAGGAAGGGAGGGAGGGGACAAATCCAAATATGGCACAAAGAGAAATATGCTGCTTGTATCAAAACCTTCAAGTATAGATCTTAAGGCAGAGAAAATTATACCAAACTCTCACCAAGTCAAAAGTTTTCTTTTTATTTCCTTTTTAAAATGTGTACTGACCATGTTTAAGACATTTGGAGAATGCTGCATTTATCCAAAGTTTAAAGTGGTCCTATAGCTCATCATTCTTTGAAATTAATATTCTAAATTGTTTTTCTAGTGTGAAATTTAATTCTACTAATTTTTTTTCGAGCCTGTGCTAGCAGTCCTGAACTGTACAATACTATGTCTCCTCACTATTCACCTGGAGAAAAGACTACCATCTGTATTGTTGATGAAATCTTTAAAAATAAATAAAGGTTAGGTCATGGAGTTATAGATTTGCAGAACTAGGAAGAATTGTCAAATGAAGACACTGATGTCTTGAGAAATGATGGCTTGGAAACAAACCCCATAACATACAGGCAGAAACTGGAACCAAATCCAGGGTGTTTCCAGAGTTTTTAATCCATTACCTATTTTATAATGTGTAATAAAAAGACATTGAGAGTCCACCTATCAGAATTCTTTCTCCTACCTATTCTAAATGATAGATCCTCTCTCTCTCTGTCTATATATATATATATATATATGTGTGTGTGTGGGTGGGTGTTTATATATATGTTTAATATATCTCATATATAATGTATATAGATTTTTTCTTTCAGGAGCCTAATTTGGACTATAGTAGCTGCATCATCTACATAGTGAGAAATTTTTATCAGTAAATTCGCTTAATAATTTATTTTAATATGGCCTAAGCAACGGTTATAAGACAGATTGAAGGCACCATTCACAGGAAATCACTTTAATTATCGAGTTTTTTAATCCCTCCTTTTGCCTTTGAAGTGATCCACTATGTGTAGACAGTTGATTAGAACTGAGTTTGAGCGATGAAGGGGAAATTCTGTCGGCCTGTTGTTGTTGTTTGAATTCAACACTGCCACCCTTTGGTTCAGAAGAGTATTTCATTTCTTCACTTTCTGTACTTTTACATTTTAGGAAATTCAGCCAGAACCTGGTTGCCCAGCTTTGGTACTTTGTGAAGTGCGTTTACTTCGGGTTGTCTGCTTACCAGATCCGTTGCGGCTACCCAACGCGAGTCCTGGGGAACTTCCTCACCAAGAGCTACAATTACGTCAACCTCTTCTTATTCCAAGGGTAGGGACGCTCTGCATTGTCACAGTCACTGATGGGGGAAGAATAGCCGTGGAAAGGCATTTTGTTTCCCACCTGGGAAGGAAGGGGGAGAGGACGAATTCAGCAGTGGGAATCATTGTGGAACTGTTACAATGCTGGCAAAGGAAGATGTCTGCCTCTTGAAACACCTTTCTGTGTTTCATTGCCACAAGCCTGTCCGGGTGCTGTTCTACATTCACCCACATGGGTTAGGATCCTGCATAATTACTGTGATAATATTTGAGAAGGAAAACTAGGGATACATGATCTGTAAGTATTTATATACTTCTGGGCACAACAGAACACAGTATTTGGAGCCTGGACTGTTCCAGAGACCTTGGGAATTCCAAATTATCCTTAGAATTTTTTGTATTCAGTAAGTTCCTCCATTGAAGAGGGGCATTCTTTCTGCCAAACACCAACCTGCACGCCATGACCTGTGTGCTCATGTAGTAAGTGAACCACGCAAAGCACATGTGCTGTTTTATGTGACAAGTTCAGCGGCAGCATCTCCCCTCTGTTCTCTCGCAAATTAAACCACGGCATAAAAAGTGAGACAGTCCGTGGCACTGCTGGCTTCCCCTCAGCCCCAGACAGAAGAGGTGTTGAGCGCCTTCAGATGCTGTGAAGCGCGGAAGGGTGGTGTTTCATTCAGTGCTAGCCTGTGACTGGGCCTGATGTTTCTTCCAGGGATTGGGTTTATATTCACGTGACAGGGCTGAGGCAGCCTAGGGGAGAATGCTGAGTGGCGATCCACACTGCTGTGAGGGCCCTGGGAGAACCCAGGTTCTCCAGGCTGGGAGACACTCTGTGTCAGTCAAGAGACAAGGAAAATTCTTCAGAGCCTGGAGGAGTCCAGGCCAATCCCTTCTGAACACAACTGAACCACAGAGGCTGAGCCAAGACCATCAACTTGGTACTCCAGCAAGTCCTGCGGCTGAGGGGCCTCACGCCCTGGCTCCCCACAACCTCTCCTCCTCCCTCTGCCTTCATCCATTTGCCCTCATCTTTAACCTACCAGGTGCACCACCCCTGCTTCACTCATCCAGCAGCAGAGCCACAGTCATTCAGCACCCCATGGCCAAGAGTCTCATAACATGAACAAATAAATATGAAAGAAGCTGAGTCACCTTCGCACTTATTTAAAAGTGAGATCCCAGTTGGTTATGATAATCAGAGAAAGGGAAAAGAATGAAAAAATACAAATCCATAGATTCCACTTATAAAATGAAAAGCAGTTGTGTTCCAAGTTGGGTTTTTACTGGAAGGGTCACCAGGAGAACTTTTTCTGAGTCATGAGGTTAAAGCAGTAAGGAAGTGCTTGAGCTCCCGGGTGAGCAGGGTGGTGGGGGCCACCTACAAATGTCTCTCTGATGAGATGTGTTTCCTGCCAGGTTTCGCCTCGTGCCCTTTTTGACTGAGCTGAGGGCAGTGATGGACTGGGTGTGGACAGACACGACCTTGAGCCTGTCCAGCTGGATCTGTGTGGAGGACATCTACGCCCACATATTCATCCTGAAGTGTTGGCGGGAGTCGGAGAAGGTAAGAAACCAGGAGATGTGCCTTATTCCTGTCTACTTCTCTTAGATATAGGCTGGTTTTAAGATGAATATGAGCTTCTGCTCACAATGAAGGCATGAGGCAAAACTATCTCAACCTATAAATGTCCCAGTGATTTCCAACCAACTAGAGTTGAGAATTTTAGACTTACTGCCGCCATAGTCATCAATAGCATCCAGATGCTTTCTTCTTTTGGTGACATCATACTGTAGTTATTTGTTAAAAATGGTATATTGCTTGATATATCCCAAAAACTCTTAAATGGCTCCTTTGGGAGCAGAAAAGAATGTGATGTTGTAGAGAAAAGTGGGGCTGGTAGTGGTTTGGACTCATGCTTACTTCTGACTCACTTTTTGAAGAGGGATGGACAATTTAACCTCTTTGTGCAAAGAAAATTGAAGTGCAAATATCTGCTTATTCTGCTGGTTGAATGTTAAGGTTTAAATATGTCTAGATTACTATTATTTATTGCACTTCTCAAAAGTTTAATATATGAAAGAAGAGTCAGTTGCATAAGAGCAATAGAAACACCCAACAAACATTAGCTGGGGTGGCATGAAATGTCTTTCTTTCTCATCTCAAAATACCCTCCTCGAAAAAGGCTCCTCCGTGTGATTCCTGGTGTGTTCTGCAGCTTTCCCTGGGAATTCCAGCGTTACAGTGATGGGGCCTGTTGTACTGTGGTCTCTGTGTTTATGGGTTGTAAAAGCCACTGCAGTCATGTCCTACTGAGTCCAGGCCTCTCTGCTGGTTTGTAATCTGCAGCTAGTGCCTATGGGTAAATGGTAGATTATTTTTCCTTATCTTAATCTGCTGAAACGAATGGAACCCTCCTGAAGATAAATCACACTGCCACGTCGGGGAGTGGGGTTGACCCCATGTTCTGCATGTAGCTTGGCCTGAGGGGTAACCCTGAAAGGACAGAGGTCATGGAGCAGCAACAGTGAAGTAAGAACACACATGTACAACAGGAGCAGCTCAATGCCAGACAGCACAGCTCCAACTTCCCCTTGTCCATAGTCTCTAAGCAGGGGGCTTAGTGGGCCCTTCATGAATCTCTATTAAAGTAAACAGAAGCGCCCCCAGCCTTACCGGTGCACGGGCTCCTGTAGGAGAGTGAGCCCCTGCAACACGCACCTGCCCCTCCCCATTCCCTGAAGCCAGCGCCCAGAGGGGGCTTTTCTCATCATACAAATCTTTTTTTTTTTTTTTTTGAGGCGGAGTCTCGCTCTGTCGCCCAGGCTGGAGTACAGTGGCCCGATCTCAGCTTACTGCAAGCTCCGCCTCCCGGGTTCACACCATTCTCCTGTCTCAGCCTCCTGAGTAGCTGGGACTACAGGCGCCGCCACCTAGCCCAGCTAATTTTTTGTATTTTTAGTAGAGACGGGGTTTTCACTGTGTTAGCCAGGATGGTCTCGATCTCCTGACCTCATGATCCGCCCGCCTCAGCCTCCCAAAGTGCTGAGATTACAGGCGTGAGCCACTGCACCTGTCCCATACAAATCTTACTTAGGACTCGAACAACATTGTCTTTAAGAACACGTATCATAATTAAATTAAAAATCATGTTTTTCCACCCTCCAAGGGCAGGGAAGGGTCAATTGAAAGGCACAGATTTTAAATATTCAGGAATTGAAAGTAAAG
This sequence comes from Rhinopithecus roxellana, assembly GCF_007565055.1. Lineage (NCBI taxonomy): Eukaryota > Metazoa > Chordata > Mammalia > Primates > Cercopithecidae > Rhinopithecus > Rhinopithecus roxellana. Next base: position 27,271 of record NW_022142107.1, on the reverse strand, counting down.
TATCTTTCTCTCGCATAATCCCTTAAAACCAGAAGGTTCATTCGGCCGGACACTTGATTCCTTGGTCCATGAGTTCATCATCAGCAAAACCCACCCACAGTCTTGAAGGGAGAAGGCCGCTCAAGTCCTCTTGGCCCCTGTGGAAGCACCAGGGGGTGCTGGAGCGACCTCAGGACAGCTTCACATCACTACCTAACTTCGTTTCGAGATTGGGACGAGGTTGCTGTCCCCATGTCAGAGCACACAGAGAAGATTCAGGCCAAATCCATGTTCCCAGCACCGCAGTCAGAGCACTCGCCATCCCCCAGTCCCGCTGCCTGCGGGAAAGCACCCGAGCCTGAGCCTTGTCTGAACTCTGTGTTGCAGAGATACCCTCAGCCGCGGGGCCAGAAGAAGAAGAAAGTGGTGAAGTACGGCATGGGAGGGATGATCATTGTCCTGCTCATCTGCATCGTCTGGTTTCCTCTTCTCTTCATGTCTTTGATCAAATCTGTGGCTGGGGTCATCAACCAGCCCCTGGACGTCTCCGTCACCATTACCCTGGGAGGGTATCAGGTGATCTCTGTGCACACCCCGCCTACCAGAGCCTTGCCCCACGCCACACTCCTTTATGATAGATGCCTGTAGGGTATTTAGTTATGAGCTGCCGACCCCGCTGTCCTGTCTATATTCTGAGTGCTCAGCAAACACGTGATGTATGAAATGAGGCGCCAAAGACATTGAGAGACTAGTTCCCCTCTGGTGTTGAGCATGGGAATAATGACTCCAAAAAGAGATCTTGGATGCCATTTGTCATGGGATAAACATATCCTACATAAATGGGCTAATATCCTACATAAATGTTTTTCTTTTGACTCAGGATGGAGAGAAGAGCTGGGGAATATTGACAACACTGTTCTCTTTGTTTTCCAGCCTATTTTCACAATGAGTGCCCAACAAAGCCAGTTGAAAGTTATGGACCAGCAGAACTTTAATAAATTTATACAAGCTTTTTCTAGGGACACCGTAAGTAAATCCCTATAGTAGATTTCTATGAAGACCTCTCATCCAGGGGAGCTCACTCGTTGTCGTTTAATGCTTTGCCATGGCCTGAGGTGGTGGGAAGAAGGACTTTTCAGGGTTGATCAGTTACATACAGCAGATTCACTTTGATAATCTAAGAAGTTATGTCTTTGTTGTTGAACATTAGTGGTAATAAACATTTAAATATTGATCTATTTTAAAAATTGTTTAACTTTTTAAATTGTGGTATATATTCATCTCTTGACTAGTAGGCCTACTCTGGGAATCTGTCCTAAGAAGTAATTCAAAATATGAGAAAGCTCTGTCTAGGCACTGGCTTATGAGTGCATTCTCTGTATTAGCAGAAGTGGAGGCAATTTGCGGCTCAGCAAACGAGCTGGTTGAGGAAATTAAGGCAGATGTATTAAATGAATTTGATTAGCACTGGATACCCTAGAGGGGTCATAATGGGAGAAGGAGCTTCTACTTTCCATTTTATTTACGTGCCATGTTGTCCAAAGATTTTCTAAGCAACTTATTTTGTAATTAAAAAATTCATTACAGAGACTAAGACTATAAATGACATGACAATTTCTCAAGCTAAAACATAAATTTTAAAAAGGCTATTATTTTTTAAATTACAAAAAATAAGAAATACATCCCCTAAAACTTAAAACAATGATGATGTTCTGGTAGCAGGATGGTGGCTGATGTTATTCTCTTGTCTATATTCCACACTTTTAATAATATAACATAATCCTCATCATTAAAATTTGTCTTACAAATAGTTTTTTTTATTGAAGAGAGTGAATAGGAAGGAGATGCTTCTCTCTTCTGTAAATTATCACCTATAATGCACACGGTCAACACTAATCTGGAACAATGAGCAGTTCTTCAGAGAGGGCTGGGATGTCCTGAGCAGGTTAAGTTTGGTCTCCCTCATGAGAGGGACATTCCCCGATAGGTGATAAATTTCCTTTTTAGTGGAAAGGAAAAATGACACTAAATTATCTGTTTTTCCTTTATTGTTTAACTGGAATGGTTCCACAGCTGTATTGATGGTAGCAACCGCTGGGATTGGGTAATGTAACTGGAAACTGCCCATACCTGTGGGTAAGGAAGCCAAATTAGTGTGATGGAATACTCAAGACCATCCATTATAAAAATATTCCCTTCAAAGGGAGAAACCTTTTCCATACTGCCAGTTCAAAGGAAGAGTAACTGCTTTCTTTATACAGCATGATGCATATAATCTATTTATGCATGTGCATTTGTGCACATACAGGGTGCTATGCAATTTCTGGAAAATTATGAAAAAGAAGACATAACAGTAGCAGAACTGGAAGGAAACTCAAATTCTTTGTGGACCATCAGCCCACCCAGTAAGCAGAAAATGATACACGAACTCCTGGACCCCAATAGTAGCTTCTCTGTTGTTTTTTCATGGAGTATTCAGAGGTAGTTACTGTATTTCCATGCATAATTTATCCCTTCCCCCAGTCTAAACATGGAGTTGGGGGATGGAGGGTGTGGTGGGATGGAAGAATGGAAACTTTAGATTAATGTGGATCTTACTTTGTCATTACCGCCTTGGGAACTTACCTTCAATGCCAAAGCTAACATTTTTGTTTATTAAATAATGACTTGCCTAGGAATCATTAACCAGACTAAGAACTTCTTAGTTTTCCTTTTTTGCTGTTTTTAGCTAACTTTCGTTTTTTGGTTTTGGGGTTTGCTGTTGTTGTTGTTGTTTATTTTTGCATTTCAAAATCCATTGTATTTTATTACCTTAATGTACAATTGGTGAAACAACACTTAAATTTCAAATGTTTCTTACTATAATGCAAAAGAGTATTACTCTGAACACCTCCCTCGTGCATCACTTACATTACTATTATAAATCTACCACAGGGAGCCTCTCCACTTAGATTTTCCTCATGCATCTTACATTTCACTGTCCATAATCTTCCGTGGAAAAGGAAGTGAATGATGCCCACTGGAGACAGAAAGGCTAGCTCTGATGCAGTGAGAACTGACCATGTGCTTTCACATAAACACTAAGAAATGAAGGCAGAGCATCAAGTGATTTGAAAGTTGATTTAAATTCATATGTGGTTTCAGAAAATCTAAACTTTTTTCAATGCAAAAAAAAATTTGAATGTAACTATAAATCTCAAAAAAATCAATATCCTGCTCCTTTTAAACTGAAATCCAAATAAATTTCATATTTTAATGTTGGGTTATTCTAGATAATAACTTTAGTTTTTAAAGAGAGGCTGGCAGTGAGTTCTGTGAGCAAGAAACAGAGGTAGAGAGAAGAGAGGCAAGGTGATGATTTATAAAATGAAACAGTCTGGGTGAATTCTACAACTTCCACGAAAGGGTGAAGTTTGGTCTTAATGATAAAGAAATTTCAGGCTGATTGTGGTGGCTCACACCTGGAATCCTGGCACTTTGGGAGACCGAAGTGGGCAGATCACTTGAAGCCAGGAGTTTGAGACCAGCCTGGCCAACATGGCGAAACTCTGTCTTTACTAAAAATACAAAAATTAGCCAGAAGGTAGTAGCACACACCTGTAATCCCAGCTACTCAGGAGGCTGAAGCAGGAGAATTGCTTGAACCAGGGAGGCAGAGGTTGCAGTGAGCTGAGATCATGCCACTGCACTCCAACCTGAGTGACAGAGCAAGATTTCGTCTCAAAAAAAAAAAAGGAAAGAAAGAAAAAGAAAAAGAAATTGCAGCCTCTGGAGGCCCAGATTATCACTTGCATTCCACCAATACTGGGGAAGCCCTACCTGACCCCCTTCCCAAGTGTGAGATGTGAGGGCAGCTTGGCCGTCTCCGAAGGGAGAGACTTCCTGAGAGTCCTCTCTGCCCAGCCCGAGCCAGTGGCCAGCACGTGGCCCCTGCTTTGTTTTTCCTTGTGTTGGTAGAAAGAGCATATCTTAGCAGAAGTTCTCACATCCGAATACTGCATCCAAAGCCCAATAGTTTAGTGATGCAGTTTTGGGAACCTCAACATAATACACCAGTTGATTAACTTAGTTCTTTCATCACAGTTTTGAGATTTAGAACCCTAAGCAAGCTTATTTGGGCAGGCAAGTAGTAGGTTCATTTGGGTCCATGAGACCGACTCGTTAGAATTAAGAAAGAAGCATGACAGTTACAGAAGAATGCCTTCTAGCATCTAAAATTTACAAGGAAATAGTTTTAAAAAATTCAAAGTGGGGCTGTTCAGAATGTAAAGAACTCTGTCAATCCCATTTTCTCCTTTTCAGGGTCCCAAATTCCTCATGTCCAACTCTGTATAAATTACCAAAAATTTACTTTCTAGCCTTTTCTTTAAAGAGCTACCAAAAAAAAATAGAAACCAACAAAACAATTAAAATTCAATTTCTGACTGAATATTCTTTTTAACACATGGAGTCTGTTTATCATCGTGGAGACTAACATCATTGGGTTGATAAAAGAATATTTTAGAAACTCATATTAAAACATCAGGATGGGTTCTCTTTTGATGAGCAGGTTCCTCCTCTTTCTCACCTTCGACTCTGTTTTAAAAGTGTTCGTGGCCTCCTTGGGCTCTATTAACTCAGTTGTCTAAGAAGCTGAGCGTTGAGGTGAAGCAGACTGAAAGGGTCTGGATTGACAATTGTGGACCCAATGAAAACGTGGTGACATTAATCACATTAAGAGTTAAATATGTTGTAAATCTCTTTTCCAGACTTCTGAATAATCATTGACATTAAGCTTTTTTTTTCTTCGCAGAAACTTAAGTCTGGGTGCAAAATCGGAAATAGCAACAGATAAGCTTTCTTTTCCTCTTAAAAATATTACTCGAAAGAATATCGCTAAAATGATTGCAGGCAACAGCACAGAAGGTTCAAAAACACCAGTGTAAGTTTATTTTTCTTACTAATAGAGCTTTGTTAAGTATATGCACCTGGTCCAAAATGTCCATCTACAGATTCATGTGTATGAGGAATGCAACTTCATTCTTTGGTAACACAAAGTTAATTTCTATTTGGAGGCCCCATTTTGTAAGATTAAAGAAACTTAATCTCAGCTGTGGAGTTTTCTGTCCACTGTCCCCAGGGTTATGTTTATGTTCTGAATGAGGGTTTGGGCCAGGCGTGGTGGCTTATGCCTATAATCCCAGCATTCTGGGAGGGTGAGACAGGTGGATGCCCTGAGGTCGGGAGTTCAAGACCAGCCTGACCAACATGGTGAAACCCTGTCTCTACTGAAAATACAAAGATTAGCTAAGCGTGGTGGTGCACACCTATGATCCCAACTACTCGGGAGGCTGAGGCATGAGAATCGCTTGAACCCTTGAGGCAGAGGTTGCAGTGAACCAAGATCGCGCCACTGCACTCCAGCCTGGGCAACAGAGCGAGACTCCATCTCAAAAAAAATAAACAAATAAATAATAAAAAACAAATGAATGAGGGTTTGTATGGTGCCAGGCTCCAGGAAGCTCATCAGTGCATGGAAAGTGCTAGCCCGCTGGGCTTCCACTGAGAGAGACATTCTTCTTCCAGGTCTGTCTTCAGTCTGCAGAGTAGCTGTCTCCCTCAGCTATTGGGACCCATTCTGGGGCACACTAGAAATCATCAAGCTGATTCTCATGCAATTTGGAGGTGTGGGAGCTCCGGCAGGTCCACCTGGGTTCACCTGACCCAATATAATATGTGCCCAGTGGTACCTCATTCGCCCCTGGGGGTACTGGGCTCTTGGTGCCTCTAAGGGCCCTATTCAGGAATGTGACATGGGACTGCACTAAAATGACCCAAGCCTCTTGTCATTCGTGTTTGCCACCTGATCGTGGGCACCCACTTCACTCATTCACCCTCAGTGGAAGGAGGTGGGGCTCAAGGTTCCTTCTTAGGGAGCCACTAGTGTCAAGCACATTCTCCTCCCACTCTCTGTCCACCTGGCCCAAAAAGTATTGATCTCATCTCTGGATGACAAACCTTGCTCTTCTCTGACCATAATCACCAAAAGCCAGGCAAAGACCCTGTGAGACCGTTTTCTACTATTATTCCTGCCTCTGGGTCTCTGAATGGGGATAGAGCATACAGGGTTAAGGAGTACAAAGGGTAAAAGGAAATTTGGGAAAAAAATATTATATATCTCAAAATATTATCCTGTCACTTAAGTACTCCACTTCCAACAGATGCAAGCTGAGATGTTTAGATTCTAATATATGAACTAGCAAGAAAAAAAATGATATGGATCTAAAACTGCTAAACATAATAGTTCAGGCATCCACCAGTGATGCCCTCAGTTTTGTCTTCCAGACTGCCCTGGCCCCATTGTAATGCATGGAATATACACATCACCAGGGTGCAGGCCTTAGAAGTATTCCCAGATTGAGATATGTTTTGCAACTCACTAAAGTTGAAGGGCCCTTGGAGACTGTCAGATCCTTTCCCATCACTTCCCAGATGAGAAGGCGTGTCTACTCAAGAATGTATTCAAGGCACTAGGCTTGTGGGAGGCAGAGGTCACTCGAGGTCCAGGCCACCATCTCTCTTCACCTCTCACTCCCCTCTAGATCAGTTCATGCAGTCTACTTGCGTATTAGTCCATTCTCATGCTGCTAATAAAGACTTACCTGAGATTGGGTAATTTATAAAGGAAAGAGGTTGAATTGACTCACAGTTCCACATGGCTGGGGAGGCCACACAATCATGGCGGAAGGCGAAGGAGGAGCAAAGGCACATCTTGCATGGTGGTGGGCAAGGGAGCGTGTGCAGGGGAACTGACCTTTATAAAACCATCAAATTTCATGAGACGTTTTCACTGTCACGAGAACAGCATGATGATGGAGGAAAACCTGCCCCCATCATCCAGTTACCTCCCACCAGTCCCTGCCGTGACACGTGGGGATTATGGGAGCTACAATTCAAGATGATATTTGGGTGGGGACACAGTCAAACCATATCAGCCTGATTATAGATATGTTTGAAAATCTAAAAATTAAAATTTGAAGTGTGCTCAATGGTATGGTTAAGAATTAGAGGATCTTAGTAAGAAAGAGTGCCCCTTAGCTTCAGAAACAAGCTGCAGAATTGGGAAAAGGCCTGTGGCTGTTTGTAAGCCATCACCCAGCTTGTTGTACAGACTTACATGCAGATCCGGATAAAGCTCCGTGAATTTGCTCCACATCAGAGAGTTTTGATTGTAATAGGAACCCATAAATTCTGATGTCTACACATTGTACAGATATGTGACATTTCCACCATGATTTGGTGATACAAGGTCAACAATAAGAATAAGAAATCAATTTTAGATGGTAAAACAATTAACATGTAATTATATCTTTTTCTTTCTTAATGTACAGGACCATAGAAAAGATTTATCCATATTATGTGAAAGCACCTAGTGATTCTAACTCAAAACCTATAAAGCAACTTTTATCTGGTAAGAATGAGAAAAATTTGTTTCAGAATTGTTTTCAATCTTAGTTTTATTCAGTTTCAACAGTGTGTGTTTGGGCCTTCATCAGACTACTTTTTAGCTATCTCTTCCTGTGTGACAAGACGTATAAAACCTCTGCCTGCCTTCACTAGCCCAAAGGAGTCACTCATTCAGTTGGGACCCACATTCTTCATTTTCTCTTTTTCATTGATATGGAACTTGATTGACTTAAATTCACACCAAGTTTCTTATAGTACTGATTCATCAGATTATAGACTTGTTTCTATTAGCAGCCAGATTACTGACAGGAAACTGCCTCATACATTGTTAAATATGTCTGCCCCTCACAATAAGAACAGTAAAAAGATAGCATGAAATGCACTTGATTCCGCCCAAGAATTAGTAAGTATCACTAGAGGCACTTTAGTGATTTAATTTTCCCAATATAACTTGGATGGTATAAATTCATGTTTCCGGATTCTATTAATTATCAAGAATTGCTTGATTCCATGACTTGAACCAGAAGCAGATGTATAGATCTGGACAACGTGGAAAACCAGTGCAGTTATCTGGCACACAGTCATTCATTCTCCAACATGGGCCGTTCACTACGTACTAGGCAATAGGCCAGACACTGGAGCCTGGGCTCCGTGCTGCTGTGTTTAGCTAGAAAGACGCAGACATAAGTGAAGAGTTGGAAAGCTACACAGAGATTGGCCTGGTAGAGGCCCAGTGGAGGGCCCTGGGGATGGGCAAAAGACCAGGCTCCATATCACACACGTTTCTTCCTCAGCAGTAAATAAGTATCTCTTGCAAGGTATTTGCAAGACGCATTAAGAAATTTGCTATTTCCCTTTCAGTCAGGAATAGTTGTAGAAATGTTTCATCTGGGCATGCAGATTGCTCAACAATCAGTCATTCCCCAGGAAATAATTCTGTCCCTCCACAAGCTCTTCCTGAGCTGACGCTATGCTGCAGGCTCCTGTGTTTCCTCCTTACAGCTGTCTCCCGACTTCAGAACCAACATTCCTCCTGTTCCTGTGTGTTCTGCATGGTTCACCCTCTTCCTTGATAAGGACTTTGGCTCTAGCAGGATCATACTGTGCCTTACTCTTCTTCATTGATTCATCCTTCCATGCCATAGACATTTTTTGTCAAGTACCATTCTTGGATTCCTACCATCTAGGACAAGCTTGTCGAACCCGCATCCCATGGGCTGCCTGTGACCCAGGACAGTGTTGAATATGGCCCAACACAAATCCGTAAACTTTCTTAAAACATTATGAGATTTTTTTGTATTTTTTTTTTTTTTTTTTTTTTTTTAGCTCATAAGCTGTCCTTGGTGTTAGTATATTTCCTGCGTGACCCAAGGCAATTCTTCTTCCATTGTGGCCCAGGGAAGCCAAAAGATTGGACACCCGTGATCTAGGAATTCAGTATGAAATGATGCTGATGTGGCTCCCACCGTCACAGAGTTTAGTTTATAGTCACCACCATGTTTCTCAGGGGAAGCACCAGTATCGTTGGCAGGAGTGGAATCTTCTTGAAAAGACCTATACAGTGTCACTACAGGCTTCTTCTTACTGTATTTTTTACAGCTCGTTTGCATTCACCCTAAGCTCCAATAAAAGTAATTATTGACCCGATATTATGGTTCTCAGAGATTTGCTGAGCTGTGTCCCATCACCCTGCCTGAAATGAGCTTCCCTCCTCACCCAGCTTCACCTATTGAAGTTCTCACTCGGCAAATCTCAGCTCAGAAGTTATCTGCTCTGTGAGGCACCCATGGAGCATGCTATCCAGAAGTGGTGTCTCTAAGCCAACAGAGCTTGTCAGTGCTGGTCCTATGGTGGCTGTCATGTGCTCATAAATTGTACTCATGTACATAGTCTTTTCCCATGGAGATAAGGAACAATGTTATATGCAGTTTTGGAGCCCTTTAGCACCTAATGGAGTGCCTTCCTCCCATGAGACATTGAGCAAATGTTGCTAAGATGAATGGACTGGTTGATTCGATCACAAGTCAGCGATGTGGTTTTTTAAGATGTCTACAGAGTCATTTGGGATTATCAGCTCAGCCGCTCAGGTGGTGGATCCTCCACTTGTGCCCTGTGGTTTCGCTGCCGTGCCCATGTAGCAACAGCAGCTGACCTCTCTCACTGAAAAGGAAAATCACTTGGATACCCAGGGCCACTCTTCCTTGTCCATCCCCGCTTTTAGCACGTCCATGCATCCTTTTCAATCCTGGAACCTTGTGCTACCGTTAGTAACCAGATCTTGCCATCTGAAAACATTTTTGCATTACATCCTAAAATTCTCATGCTGACTTGATTTTGTGTTTCTACCCTTCTAGAAAATAATTTCATGGATATTACCATCATTTTGTCCAGAGACAATACAACTAAATATAACAGTGAGTGGTGGGTTCTCAACCTGACTGGAAACAGAATATACAATCCGAACTCTCAGGCCCTGGAACTGGTGGTCTTCAATGACAAAGTCAGTCCCCCAAGTCTGGGGTTCCTGGCTGGCTATGGGTAAGGACTCATTGAACAATTCACAGTTACAAGAGTCTACTTCTGTATCATAGAAAGTTGAGAGTGGGAAACCTTTATCTTCTTAGAATTCACTAATTTTAGAGCTGCAATATTAAAATGCACACGTCCTTGGTCCTTCATTTCAAAAAATCAGGCACCAGAGTCCCAAAGAGATGAAAATGCCCAGTGTGACTCACACAGCCCAGGCATATGGCTTCTTCACTCCATGTCTTCCTGTTATGGCACAGTTTAATGCAATCCAGTGTTTACAGTTTAGAAACTGGCATGGAAATACCACTTTTCTGCTTAGATTTCCTTCTAATCCTTAGCAGATTGATCTATCAGACATCCCACTTTTGAACTTCTGAACCATTGCATCATGTTCTGATGCTTAAATCCTAGGATATGCACATCCCCACAAGACACAAATATAAAGTATTATATTTCTCAAAGTTAGCCTCATAAGAAATGATTTTCACCCAGAATTTGATAAAAAATTAATCTGAGAGACAGTATTGCTAAAAAGAAAGGAGCCTGCCACAGAAAATCATATATAATCACATTTCTACCAAATATATGATTTATGCATTTAATATATGCAATAAAACCACCTGAAATTCATACATGAAACGGTTAGCATTGATTATTTTCAGAGTGTGAGATTGTAAAGGACTTTTATTTTTCAAGTCTAACAGTTCTGTAATACATAATTCTATTTTCTATTTATAATAATTCTATTATAAAAAGTCAACTTTTTAACCAAAGGGAAAAAATGTGAGATTTGATATGCTTATTTCTTCTATGGAATTTGAGACAAAATAATATTTTTTTCTTTTAGACATGCTTTATTAACTATATTTAACTGCTATATGCAATTTCTACTCACTGTTTTTTTCAGTATTATGGGATTATATGCTTCCGTTGTGCTTGTGATTGGGAAATTTGTCCGAGAATTCTTCAGTGGGATTTCTCACTCCATCATGTTTGAAGAGCTTCCAAATGTGGATCGAATTTTGAAGTTGTGCACAGATATTTTTTTAGTTCGAGAGACAGGAGAACTGGAACTAGAAGAAGATCTCTATGCCAAATTAATATTCCTGTATCGCTCACCAGAGACAATGATCAAATGGACTAGAGAGAAAACAAATTGAAACCTTAGAACACAGACTGCAAATAATGTTAACATTTGAATTTTTTTTAAAAGCACAATATTCTCATAAGAGCTAAGCATTTCTAGTTCAATGGAAATGGTTTGCTTCTCTTCTGACAGGTAGACAAAAGGAACTGACATCCTTTTGCAGTAAAAGCTACCTTGCAAGTTAAGGCACTGTTGAAAATGTTATTTGTAACTCCATTTCTCTGAAATCAGGGCTACTTGCTTTATGTTTTAGTCAACAGTGTCTTGCATTCTGACCATGTGAAGGAATCATGTATGGGCCCCGTCCCTAAGAGAAACAGAAGAGGAGTCAGATGGAAAGATGCCTGTGTTTTCCTCTGTGGGCCCGTGCCCTTCCTGGAGAGATGCTACAATGCAATATACAGCACTCCATCCCCAGTGGGGAAGCTGCTGTGATGAGACTAGATGAGCCTTCAACACACTCAGAATATGCAACAGCAATAGGGAGCAGACAGCTCCTACCTGTGTTTCTAGGGGCAAAAGAGAGGGAACTAATTGCCCATGAAGACGCCAGTGGAAGGATCAGCCTCATTCTAAGCAAAAACATAACATTAGTGATACTCTTACTGCCTTATCTTAACCAAGGACTAATAAGATACCTTTCCATTAAACACCAGTGACTGACTTCTCAGGAAAAAAAAAAAAAAAAAAAAAAAAAAAAGCAGCAAAACAAATGGTGTGGACACCTGCTTTGTTGTGGTCCAGCAGTGACCGGCTTCAATGAGGGGAACCGTTCTGGAGGGCTGCGGTCTCCTGTGCAAACAGACGTGAGGCAGAAGAGTGAAAAGGCCGGCCCAGTGGGACCTGGAATACTTTGTAACTCTTTAAGAACTGAGGTCAGGACCGCTCTGCTGCCTTCCCCGCCCCTCAGCGTGCTTTTTCCCATTTCCATGATTTAAGGCAAGGGTTTTTCCAGTATGTGACATTTTCCTTCCTGTTTTTCAGGTCTATCAAAGAGTTTACATATTCCAATTCACATTTTTACATCTGAGACGGGTTTTTTAAGTTCATAATTATGAAAGAAATATGTATATTGAGCTTGGGGAAATAAAAATGGCCTTTTCTTAAATTATTATTATTGGTAATACAACCTCTTCATTAAATAACAATGTAGCATGAAAAATTTATGATTTAAATGTAGTTTTCATTCCATATTAAGATACAGTTTCTGAGAAGAATCATTGAATGGACTAGAATATGTCAAAAATTGATCCTGTGTAGTTTGGGTTCAGGGCTGACTTAAAATAAAGCACATCCTGCAAAGTCATTTTAAGAATACTCCTTATTTTGCTTTTTTGCATGAAATAGAAAACGGATTGTTTTGATACAGTGTACAGTTTTTTTTTTTAATCAACTGAAATAAGAATCCACTTCTTGCTGGTTCTGTTTTGTTTTCCTCATCTAAACAGAAAACAACTAATAAATAATTTCCAAAAAGGAAACTATTACAGTGAATATGGAGCTTTAAAAAAGTAGCAGACTTCAAATGATGTTGTGTCTTGTACAGAATTAATTAGTGCATACTTATTCTTACACGGTGAAAGCCAGCACGCTTCCCCCTGCGGAGATAAACTGCTTCCGTCACTGCAACAATAAACTCAAACCACTTAGTGGAACTCTTGCACGAAGGTCTAATTTCCCAACAGCAGAAAGAATCACCGTGCATATCTGGTTGTGAGTTCTTTCTTTAAAAAAAAAAAAGTCAACAAGAAATTTCCAGAAAGCAAATTGTAGCTCATGTAGAAAAGATGAGGCATAGGAAAATGCTCGTGAGAAGAAAACGTACAGATTAGAGGATACCAGAATTGAAATATTCCTCAAGAAAACAATTTGCAGGGTGTAAGGCAAAAGCCTCCAGATGCGTTAAGAGAGGAACATATTGCAGGAAAGAGTGCTGGCCAAAGAAGGCATTCCTTCCAGAACTGCGTGTGCGGACTGGAAATCACACAGAGAATGCCAGAGCCTGGCTTCTGGTCCTGGCCCAGCACTGTGGGGCTGGGAGACCTGGGCAAAGGGGTCTCTCACCCTCCTCAAGCCTCCTTTATCTGACACCATCAGGGATCATCAGGCTCTGCACAACAACATGCTAAGGCTCAAAGGCCGCCCACCCCGGCCAAGCAGCCTGCTGCTACCTTAGATTGGGTTCTCTAGAGATAAACTCTGAGACACAGTCACATGAGGTCATTTTTGGGCAGTGATCACAGGTTATACAGGTCACGGAGGAAGGCAGGACCAGGCAGAGAGAAGCTGCAGTTGCCACTGAGCCCTGGAGCTGGGGTAGCCCTCCCTTTATCCCAAGCTAAGCCAGGGGTGTTTGGATCCCATACCAGCAAGCCATTGTCATATCCATCCCCTGGGCAAGGACTTAACCTTTCATGAGGCACCTCCCTGCAGGCTGGGGGTTTTTGCCTTTGAGGGACAGGGCCAGCCATGGGCGTGTGGGAGTCCAGAGGGAATCCTAGGAGATTGCATTACCCATCGCTGTCTACTCTTGGACACTGACTTCTACAGTAAGCTTGTGAGGCCTTACCTCTCTTGCAAGGGAAGAGCGGAGGGAAAGGAGCTACAGGCCCACCTGCAGCTGGTTTCAAGGCCAGAGTGAGACTCATCACCCATCCCTCTGGCACCATTACGAGATCCCTTCTCCCTTGGCCAGCAGCCCTGGCGGGGTCAGCTAGACCCTGAAGCTGAGGGGCCCAAGGTCCTGGTTTCAAGCTCTCTTCAGGTCCTGGCTGCAGCTTTGCCTCTTTGTCATTCACATGAGGCACCAAGCACCAAAGAGGGATGATCCCCTGAGCACCAACATATTCTTCCCGCCCGGCTGGGTGGCAACAGCCTCCTCGTTCTGCTGACCTGGGTCGATTAGCCCAGTCAGTAAGGCGACCCCTTGCCTTGCCGTATGTGTGGCATTTGTTCCTTTACTGTCCTTCTGACTGAGTCATCCCTTCTGAAACCATGTTTTACTTTTTCGCTAATTTCCTGAATGCTAACTCATTTCTGAGTTTTCTAATTCTGATTTTTATTGTTCATTCAGGTCTTCTATTTTTTCTGAATTTATGTTACTTCATTTTGAAACACTGGATTATGGTTTCCACCCATTGGTGAGCATGTCTTTCTGGCAAACTTTGACAGTCTCAAAGGCCACAAGCCCGCCCCTTACTCTTTCTCACCAGCCACATTTGGTGTTGGATCGAGGCACAGTCCTTTTCTCTTGCTCCTTTGCAGGGGACGTTTGTTTCCCTGACGTTAGGGTAGGAAGCCCTTCCAGCGTCGCAGCTCTGGAGGCCCCTCCACTGTGGTTTTCACTGGTTCCCAAGTGCGCCCTTCCTTCCTCAGACCTCGGCTCTGTCCCCGCCCACTCTGAGCCCTCTCTTCCCAGTAGCAACTCGTCTGCACCGCAGGGACTCTGCCCAGCAGCTTCTTCTCAGGGCTGATGCAGCACGGGGCCTGGTCCTGGGAGGGAGCTTCAACCTGTCACTTTGGAGAGTTCACAGGCCCAGCCCTGCGCAGCCCCTCACCCACCCATGAGCATGGGGAAAAATCCTCCAGGGTCCAGGGGCCATCTCTTATGTGGGTGAACTGACCCCAGCTCTGCCTGGCAAGACCGTCCTCGTTCCTCTCTTCTCCCACATGTGACGGGCTTCTCCTGCAGGTGTCCTGTCATTCTTTGGAGTCCAGATCTGTCCTGGTCTAGTTCTCATCTGCATTTCTTTTGTTTGTGGGGGAGGCGATAGGGAGTGACTGAGGCAGTGCCAAGCTCTAGGCCGCACTACCTTTACCGGCCCAGAATTCCCCTGCACAGAGTCTGTAAGCACAGTATTGAATGAGGGAAGAATATGTTAAATTTCTCAGAGAAAACGGTCTGAAGCTACATTGACCAAGTTAGATTTGGCATAAAAGCACTTGGTACAAACAGCGCACACAAATGATTGGATCTCAGAGTCTACATTGGTTTTGAATAAGGGACATTTTTAAAAATTAAAATATTATTCTTAATTAAAGTGTTATCTTAAGACATAGGTACCTGTGCTTATATTCCCACATATTTTTTTTGAACACACTTGCCTATTATTCAACCTATTTTATTAGGATTTTCAGAGTACTGTTTTCCCCTGTTGTTTATTTGCTTTCTAGTTTATAAATCTGTTTTTATCTTTCTTATTTTTTTCACTTCTTTGTGTTATTCGATATTCTTCTTCTGACCTTTTGGGTTGGATATATAGCTCGGTATTGAGCTATCTACAGTGTGTCCCAAATCAGAAGTATAAATGCTGCAAACTTAGAGAACTCATCATTTAGAAGTTTATTTAATATTCCACATTTCTTCAGCTTTGCAGATTGGAGTATTACATTTCAGCTTCTAGGCTGCATGTGAGACGGCAGATTGGAGTATACATTTCAGCTTCTAGGCTGCATGTGAGACGGCGTCCAGATGTTCATCCAGAGCCGCAGCATGGCAGAGGCCTTGTTGTTCACTGGCAGTCTCCATCAGGCCTTCTGTTGCGGGATGTTCTTTGGAGGATCTTCAAAGGCAACCTTCCCGTGGCTGCTTCTCTGTGTTTGCAGTTTGAAAATGGACTAGAGGCCGGGCGCGGTGGCTCAAGCCTGTAATCCCAGCACTTGGGAGGCCGAGACGGGCGGATCACGAGGTCAGGAGATCGAGACCATCCTGGCTAACACGGTGAAACCCCGTCTCTACTAAAAATACAAAAACTAGCCGGGCGAGGTGGCGGGCGCCTGTAGTCCCAGCTACTCGGGAGGCTGAGGCAGGAGAATGGTGTAAACCCGGGAGGCGGAGCTTGCAGTGAGCTGAGATCTGGCCACTGCACTCCAGTCCGGGCGACAGAGCGAGACTCCGCCTCAAAAAAAAAAAAAAAGAAAAGAAAATGGACTAGAACCACTAGCACAAGACAGTGGTTGGCTTGACTGTCCATAGCAAAGATATTAGTATCTTAAATGTTTAAATCATTATCCTTTACGATGTGGCCTTTTCTAAGTTTGTAGTATTTATACTTCTAACACCGTTACAGTTTAAACCTGCAGTAAGACCTTTGGGAAGCCCTGTGTTTTCTTCCACGTAAGACTAAGTTCTGTACCTGAGACCTTCGCAGCAGGGTTGTCGCAGACGTCCAGAAGCACGGCAGGTGTAGGCGTCAGAGCAAACCAGACGGTGAGGAAGGGGAGAGAGGCTCACGGAGGAATGTCCTGGAGGGAAGTTCGAAGAGACAGAGGAACTTCAGCAATTATGCTAGCATCGCGGACCTGACCCCACTGGAGTTTCTTTAAGGTGTTCAGGGAAAACCAGATAGAACTGTGCCTAGGCCGCACTACCTTTACCGGCCCAGAATTCCCCTACGCAGAGTCTATAAGAACAGTATTGAATGAGAGAAGAATACGTTAAATTTCACAGAGAAAACAGTCTGAAACTATATTGGCCAAGTTAGATTGGGCATAAAAGCACTTGGTACAAACAGTGCCCAGAAATGATTGGTTCTCAGAGTCTACATTGCTTTGAATAAGGGGCACCCAGGCCCTTACTCCATGTTCAGGGGCAGAGAAAGATTGCTGGAGATGGTTTCAGGAGCTGCGAGACTAATAATATCAATAGTGTTCCAGTATTTCCTCTTATGATTTCATGTGTCAAACCCAGTGCTAAAAGCGCATTAGGGAAAATCACTTTCACTAAAAGGAAGACGGGAAGGAACAAAAGGGAAGAGAAGGCCACAAAGCAACGAGAAAACAAGATAGTAAGAGCAGCCCTCACTTACCCATAATAACAACGAATGTAAATGGACTGAACTCGCCAATCAAAAGACATACGTGGCAGAATGGATTTAAAAAAAAGACCCATTTATCTGTTGCCTACAAGAAACACACTTAACCTCCAAAGACACACATAGTCTGAAAATAAGGGAATGGAAAAGATTCCCTGCCAATGGAAACCAAAAAAAAAAAAAAAAAAAAAGAAGAGAGAGAGAGAGCAGAAATAACTATACTTATGTTAGACAAAATAAACTTTACAACAACTATTAGAAAAGACAAAGAATGCCACTAGATAATGACAAAGGGGTCAATTTAGCAAGAAGACATAACGATTGTAAATATATATGCCCTCAACACTGAAGCACCTAGATAGATAAAGAAATATTACTATAGTTAGAGAGCTAGAGCTCCATACAATAATAGCTGGACACATCAGTGCCCCACTTTCAGCACTGAACAGATCTTCCACACAGAAAATTAAGAAACAATGAACTTAATCTGAATTATAGACCAAAGCAATCAAATACATATTTACAGAGTGTTTCAGCCTGTAAGAGCTGCAGAGCACACATTATTTTCCTCAGCACATGGGCCATTCTCAAGCACAGACCATATGTTAGGTCACAAAACAAGTCATAAAACATTAAGAATATGAAATTTGAAAACATACAAGACTATCAACAAAAGACAAGCAGATACATACACAAATAGTCATCCCCTAAATTTCAAGAGTGAGATAATACTGCCACTCCCGCCTGGCTCAGGTGCCAGCAGGAGGAGGGCGCCCTACAGATCCTGCAAGAGAAGGGGAAAGACTCCTTGCCCTAGATGCACCTCCACAGCTGCCACAGAGGTCTGAGATACAGCACCCACAGCTTCCTACCCACCCCAGGCCAGGCCGGGCCAGCCCTGCAGAGCTCCTACAACCCCTTCCTGGCCCCAGACTTGCTGCTGCTGCCATCAGTAGCACGATGCCAGTAAAACCACCGCTGCTGTTGCCCTCAATGCATCGGTCCTCCCTACAAGGCTCCTACCACCTGGCCACCACCAGAGCCTGGCCACTGCTGCAGCCCTGCTCCCGCCCTGGCTGCAGCCAGCCACCCTCCTACCGCTCCAGCGTGCTGCAGTCTCTGTTGCCACCACCAACCCACAGCAAGGCTAGCCATGGTGTCGCAGGCTCCAGCCTCCAGCATGTGACAGGAGGCTCCTCCTCCTCCTGGGATGGAGCAGCTGGGCAGGCAAAGCCAGAAAAGCCTAGAGGAGGATGCAAGGGATGGTAGCATCAGAGCCTCACCTTGTCATGCTGGCCACTGGGTGGCAGGGCCTGGTTTCAGCAAAGGTACTCACACCCACCCTCCAAAGTCCAGCCTCTCCTTTTGGTCCAAGCTGGCCAGGAAATGGGGCCTGGAGTGGGTGCTGGAGACACCACAGTGCCAGGCTCCCCACTCCACAGGAATCACTGGGCCCACCCAGGCTGCGCTTCTCAGGGAGCAGGAGCAACAGAAACTCAGACCCAGCCAGCTCCCTGCACCCAACTGCCAGTTCCTGTTCCTGACGCCTCCACTCACAGGACACTGTCCCCCGTGGTGTCCACTACTCCGTACCTGGGGGTCACAAGCAGTCTCTGCCACCACAAACCCAGAGTGCACGGGCCCAGGAAACACGGCAGGTGTGGGGGCCCTGCCATGCTCAGGATTCCCGTGGAATAGCTGTGCACCCACCATGCTCCAGCCAAGGCGGGGTCAGGGCAGGGCCAAACTGAGGGCAGAGCAGGACAGATCAGGCCCAAGGTAACAGGGTGAAGAGAGGACAGGGTCAACCAGGGCAGGTTTATGGCTGGGGGCAGGGCCAGGGCCAGGAGCGGGGTAGGTATAGGGCCAGGGCAGGGCCAAGACAGTGGCAGCTCCAGGGCAGGGCCAGGGTTAGGACCACAGTCATGTCCAAGGCCAGTGCCAGGGAAAGGGCAAGGGCAGGGTCGTCTAAGGACCAGGGACAAAGCTAGGCCCAGAGCAGGGCCAGGACGGGTACCTCGCAGGGCCAAGGTCTCGGATAGGGCCACGGCAGGGCCAGAGCCACAGCCAGGTCTGTGCTATGGCTGGTCCAAGACAGGGCCAAGCCAAGGCTAGGGTGAGGGCCAAGGTAAAGCCAGAGCAGGGTCAAAGCTAGGGTAGGGCCAAGTCAGGGCCAGGGCAGGGAGGGTAAGGCCAGGGAAGCAGGGGGCCAAGGCAGGGCAGGGCCAGGGCAGTGCCAAGGCCAGGGCAGGGCCAGAGAACAGCCAGGGCAGGACCAGGGCCGTGGCCGTGGCAGAGGCAGGGGCAGGAACATTTTCAGGGCAGGGGCAAAACAAGGGCAAAGACAGTGCAGATTCATGGCACAGCCAGGACCAGGACAGGGTTCAGGGCAGGCTCTGGGGCCATGGCAAAACCCAGAGACAGGGCTGGGGCTAGGAACAGTGGCAGGGCCAGATTCAGGGCAGAGACAGAGCAATGCAAGGCCAGGTCAAGGCCAGGCCGTTCAAGTCAAGACAGAGTGAGGGCCAGGGCAGAACCAGGGCAAGATCTCAAGCAGGGAAGGGCAGGGCCAGGACAGGGCCAGGGCAGGGCCAGGGCAGGTCCAGGACCCGGGCCAGGGCACAGGGCCAGGCACGGGCCAGGACCTAGGGCCAGTGCAGGGCCAGGACAGGGCCAGGACCAGGGCCAGGGCAGGGCCAGGACAGGTCCAGGACAGGGCCAGGGCGGGGCCAGGGCAGGGGCCAGGGCAGGGCCAGGACAGGGCCAGGACAGGTCCAGGACAGGGCCAGGGCAGGGCCAGGACAGGGCCAGGACAGGGCCAGGGCAGGGCCAGGACAGGTCCAGGACAGGGCCAGGACAGGGCCAGGGCAGGGCCAGGGCAGGGCCAGGACAGGGCCAGGGCAGGGCCAGGGCAGGGCCAGGACAGGGCCAGGGCAGGGCCAGGGCAGGGCCAGGACAGGGCCAGGACAGGTCCAGGACAGGTCCAGGACAGGGCCAGGGCAGGGCCAGGGCAGGGCCAGGACAGGGCCAGGGCAGGGCCAGGGCAGGGCCAGGACAGGGCAGGGCAGGGCCAGGACAGGTCCAGGACAGGGCCAGGGCAGGGCCAGGGCAGGGCCAGGGCAGGGCCAGGACAGGTCCAGGACAGGTCCAGGACAGGGCCAGGGCAGGGCCAGGACAGGGCCAGGGCAGGGCCAGGGCAGGGCCAGGACAGGGCCAGGGCAGGGCCAGGACAGGTCCAGGACAGGGCAGGGCAGGGCCAGGGCAGGGCAGGGCAGGGCCAGGACAGGGCCAGGGCAGGGCCAGGGCAGGGCCAGGGCAGGGCCAGGGCAGGGCTAGCGCTGGCCATGGAAGGACCAAAACAGGGGCAGGGCCAGGGAAGGGCCTGAGAAGGGTTAAGGGTCAGGGCCAGGGTAGGGACAGGGCAGGGATATGGCAGGACCAGGGGCAAAGCCAAAGCCAGGGCTGAGCCACGGAATGGTATGGCCAGCGCAGGACAGGACCAGAGCTGCTCCATAGAGAAGTCAGGGCTGATGCCAAGGCAGGGCCAGGCTAATGCCAGGGCTGAGGCAGTGTCAGGGCATGTCCATGGCGGGGCTAAGGCCACAGCTGAGCCAGGGAGCGGCCAAGGCAGGGTAGGGCAAGGCAATGGCATGGCCGGGTCAGTGCCGGGACAGGGCAGAACAGGGCAAGGTGATGGTAGGGGCGAGGGAGGGAACCGCAAGGCAGGGCCAGGACACCTTGAAGTCCAGTTAAGGGCCAGGGCCAGAACTATGGGAAGACAAGGCCAGGGCCGGGGCCAGGGCCAGAGCAGGGCCAAGCCAGAGTAGGGCAACAGCAGGACCAGGGCAGGGTGATGACACAGGGCACGGCAGGGCAGGATGTTGCCAAGACCAGGGGCAGACCAGTGCCAGCTCAGGGCCGGAGAAAGACCAGGGACAACGAGAGCCAGAAAAGCGTCTGGGTCAGGGTCAGGACCAAGGCAGAGCGAACCAGGGCCGTGGCAGAGTCAGGACAGGTCCTTGTCAGGGTCAGGTTCCAGGACAGGGCCAGGGCAGCAGCAGGGACAGGGCCTGGATAACGGCAGGGGCAGGGATATGGCAGGACCAGAGTCAGCCAGGGCCAGGGCTCAGGCTGGGCCAAGACTAGGCCAGAGACAGGCCATAGTGAGGGCAGGGCAAAAGCCAAGGCAGGGTCAGGGCAGGTCCAGGGAGGGGCCAGCAACAGGCAGGGCCAGGGCACAACCAGGACATGGTAACGCAGGGCAAACGGCACCACTGGGCCATGGCAGGCAAGGTCAGCATCAGGAGAAGGCAGAACAGGCAGGGCCATGGTGGGGCCAGGGCAGGAACGGGCCAAGGCAAGGCCAGGACAAATCAGGGCCAGGACAGGTCCAAGGCCAGGTCAGGGCCAGGACAGGACCAGGACACTGGCCATTGGCAGGACTAGAGTCAGCACAAGGGGTAGGGCCAGAGCCAAGACAGGGTCAGCAAAGGTTCAGGGAAGGTCCAGGGCAGAGGCAAGGCCAGGGCAGGGCAGGGCCAAGACAGGCCAGGTAATGGTAGGCAGGGCCAGGGCAGGGGCAGGGCAGGGCTAGGCTGAAGGCCTCGGCCATGTCCAGAGCAGGGCCAAGGAAGAGGCAGGGCCACGGCGTGGCAAGGCCAGGGTAGCAAAGGGACTAGGAAAGGCCAGGGAGGTAGGAGCCAGAACAGGGCCAGGGCCAAGGAAATGCCAGGTCCAGGACAGGGCCAGAAGCAGGACAGAGCCAGAGCCAGGTCAGGACCAGGGCCAAGGCAGGGGCCCCGGCATTGGCAGCCTTAGGCAGGGCAGGGCCAGGGTAGTGCAGTGCCCAGTCAGGGCTGGACCAGGGCAGGACCAGAACCAGGGCAGGGTCATGGCCAGGAAAAAAAAAACTAGAGGCAGAGTCACAGCCAGGGACATGGACAGGACCAAGGCCAGGGCCAGAAGCTGGGCAGAACCAAGGCCAGGGCAGGGATATGGCACCACAAGGCTTTGGGGCATGTCAGGGTCACGGCCAGGGCAGAGCTACAGTAAGGTTTCAAGCAGGGAAGGGCCAGGACAGGGCCAAGGGCTGGGTTAGGACCAGGGCATGGCCGGGACAGGGGAAGGGCAAGAGTAGGGTAAGGCTCATGGGCAAGGCCAGGGTAGAGGACAGGGCCAGAAAATATGGCAGGACCAGGGGAAAGGCCAAGCCAGGGCTGAGCCAGGGCTGAGTCAGCGCAGGCCATGCTATGACCAGTACAGGACAGGACCAGAGCTGGTCCACAGAGAGGGCAGGACGGAGACCAAGGCAGAGCCAGGCCAGTGCCAGGGCGGAGGCAGTGTCAGGGCACGTCCAGGGCGGGGGCCAGAGCCAGAGCCAAGCCAGGGCGCAGCCAAGGCAGGGTAGGGCAGGGCAATGGCATGGCCGGGTCAGTGCCGGGACAGGGCAGAGCAGGGGAAGATGATGGTTGGGGCAGGGCAGGGACAGGCCAAGGTCGGGCCAGGACACCTCCAAGTCCAGTTCAGGAAAAGGGCTAAGGCTGGAGAAAGGCGAGGGCCAGGCCTGGGTTAGGGCCAGATCCAGAGCAGGGCCTCGCCAAGGCTAGGGTGAGGGCCAAGTTAGGAGCAGGGTAGGGTCAAAGCCAGAGTAGGGTAAGGGCAGGCTCAGGGCAGGTGATGACACAGCCAGAGCACGGCAGGGCAGAGTGGTGCCAAGACCAGGGGCTGATCAGGGTCAGTTCAGGGCCGAGGAAAGGCGAGGGCCAGGGCAGAGCCAGGAAAGAGTCTGGGTCAGGCAGAGCAGGGCCAGGGCCATGGCAGAGTCAGGGCAGGTCCTTGGCAGGGCCAGGGCAGTGGCAGGGGCAGGGCCTGGATAAGGGTAGGGCCAGAACCAGCGTTATGGCAGGGCCGGGGCCCCGGCTTGGCCAGGACAGGGTTAGAGCCAGGCCATAGTGAGGGTTAGGACAAAAGCCAAGGCAGGGTCAGGGCAGGTCCAGGGAGGGACCAGCTGCCAGGCAGGGCCAAGGCAACCACAGGGCAGGGTAAGGCAGGGCAGGGGGCACCACTCGGCCATGGCAGAGCGAGGTCAGTGCCAGGGGGAGAGCAGAACAGGCAGGGCCATGGTGGGGCCCGGGCAGGAATGGGCCAAGGCAGGGCCGGGATAAATCAGGGCCAGGATATGACCAAGGCCAGGTCAGGGCCCTAATAGGACTAGGACCATGACCATTGGCAGGACCAGGGTCAGGACAAGGGGCGGGGCCAGAGCCAAGGCAGGGTGAGCACAGATTGAGGGAAGGTCCAGGGCAGAGGCAGGGCCAGGACCTGGGCCAGTGAAGTGCCACTGCAAGGGTAGGGCCAGGGCAGGGCAGGGCCGGGACAGCCCAGGTAACGGTAGGGCAGGTCGAGCAGGGCCAGGCCGAAGGCATACGGCCTACCTAGGTTGAACCACGAAAACACCCGCGACCAGAACACATCAGTAACAAGTAATGACATCAAGGCCATCAGAAAAAGTCTCCCAGTAAAGAAAAGCCCAGAATCTGATGGCTTCACTGCTGATGGCTTCCCACCAAACATCTGAAGAGCCAGTACCAACCCTACTCAAACTATTTTAAAAACAGGAGGGTGTACTTCCAAACTTATTCTGAGGCCATTACTACCAAAATCAGACAGAGACATCAAAAAAGGAAAACTACAGGCCGTTATCTCTAATATTGGTGCAAAAATCCTCAACAAAATACCAGCACATCAAATTCATTACATTTGATTCAAATTCAAAACAATACATTAAAAAGATAATTCATCATGACCAGGTGGGATATATCCCTGGGATGCAAGGGCCATTCAACACACAATCAGTGTGATACACCGTAGCAACTGAATAAAGGACAAAAACCGTATGATCGTGTCAATTGAAACTAAAAAAGCATTTGATGAAATTAAACATCCCTTCATGCTATAAATCCTCAAAAAACCAGGTAGGGAAGAAACATCCCTCACCATAATAAAAACCAGGCGAGAGAGACCCACAGCTAGAATCACACGGAATGGGGAAAATGGAAAGCTTTTCCTCTAAGATCTGGAACATGATAAGGATGCCACTGCCACCACTGTTATTTAACACAGTACTGGAAATCCTGGTTAAAGCCGATGATAGAGGGCGGGTTGGGTGTGCTACTGGGGGCTACACTGTCCGCGGCAAGGGGCTGGTTTGGGGCGATACCCCGCGGGGGGTAGGTGGGGTGGTGGGGTGGGTTGTGGGACCCGTCGGGGGCTGCCCTGCGGTCAGTGGGGGCGAATTAGGGGCGCTATCAGCTGCTGCGCTGCCTGTGGTAGGGGTCGGGTTTGGTGCGCTATCGGGGACTACACTGCCTGCAGCGGCGTATGGGTTGGGGTGCTGTCGGGGGCTACACTGCCTGCAGCGGCGTATGGGTAGGGGGTGCGGTCGGGGGCTACACTGCCGGCAGCGGCGTATTGGGTTAGGGGTGCTGTCGGGGGCTACCTGCCGGCAGCGGCGTATGGGTTAGGGGTGCTGTAGGGGGCTACCCTGCCGGCAGCGGCAGTATGGTTAGGGGTGCTGTCGGGGGCTACACTGCCGGCAGCGGCGTGTGGGTTAGGGGTGCTGTCGGGGGCTACACTGCCGGCAGCGGCGTGTGGGTTAGGGGTGCTGTCGGGGGGCTACACTGCCGGCAGCGGCGTGTGGGTTAGGGGTGCTGTCGGGGGCTACACTGCCTGCAGCGGGGTTCGGTGCGCTATCCAGGGCGTCGTTCCCCACGGCTGGGGGGGTGTTGGGGTTGCTCTCCGCTATCTGGGGCTGTAATGCCCGCTGTGGGGAACGGGTTGGGGGCCTTAAAGATCCGTGGCTGAACTATTCACGGCCGGGAGCAGGTTGCAGCGCTCTCCGGGGTGTCACTGCCCGCGGCAGGGGGTTGGTTGGGGATCCAATCTGTGGCTCACGGCAGGGGGCAGGTCGGGGGAGTCATCTGGTGCTGCAATGTCCGAGGCGGGGGACGGGTTAGGCGCGTTACTGGGTGCTACACTGCAGTGGCGAAGCGGGGGTGTGAAGGGCACCATCCCCGGGCCAACAGCGGGCGGTGGGTTAGGGGCGCTGTCAGGGGCTGCCCTGCTCGTGGCGGCAGAGGTTGCAGCAACAGCAGCGGTCTCCAAGGTAGGAGGCTTCCTCCTCTCCCCGGACTCCGGACTCTAGAGGGCGACCTCCTCCTGCTCCTGCTGGAGCGCAGCGCGCGCACAGCATTTCCTCCGGAACCCTGCGCACAGCGAGGCCCGCTAGTTCCTGGCTCCTGCTGTGTTGCGGAGACCGCCTGTGACCCCCAGGCATGCTGGACGCGGAGTAGGCAGACACCACAGGGGGACACGGCCCCTGTGGGTGGAGGCATCAGGATCGGGAACCTGCACTTGGGTGGGAGGGCTGGCTGGGTCTGAGTTCCTGCTAGCTCTGCTCCCGGAGGAGCGTAGCCCTGGTGGGCCCAGCGGTTCATGTGGACTGGGGAGCCAGGCAATGTGGGGTTTCCAGGCCCCAGTTCCTGGCCAGCTTGGGCCGAAAAGAGAGGCTGGACTGTGGAGGGAGGATATGAGTGCCTTCCCCGAGACTGGCCCCTGCCACCCCGCGGCCAGCATGAGAAGGTGAGGCTCTAACGCTACCACTCCCTGCATTCTTCTCTAGGATTTTTTGGCTTTGCCTGCCCAGCTGCTCCGTGCCAGGTGGAGGAAGAGTCACATACTGGAGGCCGGAGCCTGCAGATGGCCTGGGGCTGCCACTCGCCTTGCTGTGGTTGGTGGCGGCTACGGAGACCGCAGCGTGCCAGAGTGGTAGGAGGGACAGCCGGCTTGCGGTGGTGGCTAGGTGGTAGGAGCTTTGTGGGGTGGGCTAGTGCATTGAGGGCAACAGCAGCGTTGTATTGACATCTGCGCTAGTGGTGGCAGCAGCAGCACTTCCGGGGGCCAGGAAGAGGGAGTAGGAGCCTGCGGGACCTGCCCGGCCGGTCCTTGGGTGAGTAGGAAGCTTTGGGTGCTGTACCCAGGGCCTCAGTGGAAGCGAGGGAGGAACAGCCAGGGCAAGGAGAAGTCCTCCCCATTCTCCTGCAGTCTCTGCAGGGCACCCTCCTCCTGCTGGCGCATGAGCCAGGTGTGAGTGTCAGCATATCTCACGCTTCTTTTTTTTTTTTTCCACTCATTTTAAATAACTAGGCAACCACGATTCAGAGAGGTTGCGTAATTAGCCCGTGATCCCATAATTAACAAGTAGCCAACCCAAGATTTGAACATGAGCGTGCCCCCCCAAATCACTTCTCTTGAGACCTGTGCAGCAATGGGATCAAGGTACGGGTCCAAATCAGATCAGTTCAGAAAGTCACATTTTGTTTTACGTTAACACTCTTTAGAGTCCTTCTTAGAAGCTTGGTTAGTTCAGAAATTTGTCCTAACGTACTTGAGAATTGCAGTGGTAACCAGCACCTTATTGTTACCATCAACGTTTTTAGGGCAGATCTCACTCAGCTGGGCTACAGGGCCCTAGGTCTTCCATAAGCAACATCAAGCAAGTCCTGGAGAGGAATAGTTTGCTGCAGGTGGTCTGCATATAGACTATGTTATGTTAATTATATTTTGCAGGGCAGATCTCACTCAGCTGGGCTACAGGGCCCTAGGTTTTCCATAAGCAACATCAAGCAAGTCCTGGAGAGGAATAGTTTGCTGCAGGTGGTCTGCATATAGACTATGTTAATTATATTTTGCAGGGCAGATCTCACTCAGCTGGGCTACAGGGCCCTAGGTTTTCCATAAGCAACATCAAGCAAGTCCTGGAGAGGAATAGTTTGCTGTAGGTTGTCTGCATATAGACTATGTTATGTTAATTTTATTTTGCTCACATTCAAAGGAAATGTTAATTGATTTCTCTACTTTCTGACTTCTCTATGTGGTTTTCCCTTTAGGCAAGTACCTTGCCTAGTTCCATGAAGCTTTTTCTTTTTCTCTGGAGTCCTTTTTTTTTCCTTGAATTTTCTGTATTCTTTTCTTGATTTTTTTTTTGTTTGTTCTCTGCTTTTCTTGGTGATTTTTTCTTCTATTACTGTGCTCATGCCAGCTAAATATTCTTCATTTTTCAACAGACA
Source organism: Rhinopithecus roxellana (assembly GCF_007565055.1). Taxonomy (NCBI): domain Eukaryota; kingdom Metazoa; phylum Chordata; class Mammalia; order Primates; family Cercopithecidae; genus Rhinopithecus; species Rhinopithecus roxellana. The sequence goes on along the minus strand of NW_022142107.1, from coordinate 230 downwards.
GAATCAAAAGCACATAGAATTTCAGGATTTTAAGGGATCTTAGAGACTAAACAAAATATTCTTTAGTATTTCTATCTGTGTTGAACGTCTGAGTCAAGTGGTTGTTCAGGTGAAGAATCTGAAACTCAAAGAGGGTAAATGATTTCTTTGGGTACACTTTGTAGCACAAATGAGATCCAGACTCAAATTCCTTCATTCAAAGCCTCTTGTGTATCATCCTGTCGGTGAGT
>NW_022142106.1:62500-195720 GCF_007565055.1 Rhinopithecus roxellana | reverse complement strand
CTGAAGAAATGTGGAATGTTTAAATAAACTTCTAAATGATGAGTTCTCTAAGTTTGCAGCATTTATACTTCTGATTTGGGACACACTGTAGATAGCTCAATACCGAGCTATATATCCAACCCAAAAGGTCAGAAGAATACTGAATAACACAAAGAAGTGAAAAAAATAAGAAAGATAAAAACAGATTTATAAACTAGAAAGCAAATAAACAACAGAGGAAAACAGTACTCTGAAAATCCTAATAAAATAGGTTGAATAATAGGCAAGTGTGTTCAAAAAAATATGTGGGAATATAAGCACAGGTACCTATGTCTTAAGATAACACTTTAATTAAGAATAATATTTTTTTTAAAAATGCCCCTTATTCAAAACCAATGTAGACTCTGAGATCCAATCATTTGTGTGCGCTGTTTGTACCAGGTGCTTTTATCCAAATCTAACTTGGTCAATGTAGTTTCAGACCGTTTTCTCTGACAAATTTAACATATTCTTTTTCCCTCATTCAATACTGTGCTTACAGACTCTGTGCAGGGGAATTCTGGGCCGGTAAAGGTAGTGCGGCCTAGAGCTTGGCACTGCCTCAGTCACTCCCTATCGCCTCCCCCACAAACAAAGAAATGCAGATGAGAACTAGACCAGGACAGATCTGGACTCCAAAGCATGACAGGACACCTGCAGGAGAAGCCCGTCACAGGTTGGGAGAGAGGAACGAGGACGGTCTTGCCAGGCAGAGCTGGGGTCAGTTCACCCACACAGAGATGGCCCCTGGACCCTAGAGGATTTTTCCCCATGCTCATGGGTGGGTGAGGGGCTGCGCAGGGCTGGGCCTGTGAACTCTCCAAAGTGACAGGTTGAAGCTCCCTCCCAGGACCAGGCCCTGTGCTGCATCAGCCCTGAGAAGAAGCTGCTGGGGAGAGTCCCTGCGGTGCAGACGAGTTGCTACTGGGAAGAGAGGGCTCAGAGTGGGCGGGGACAGAGCGGAGGTCTGAGGAAGGAAGGGCGCACTTGGGAAACCAGTAAAACCACAGTGGAGGGGCTCCAGAGCTGCGACGCTGGAAGGGCTTCCTACCCTACATCAGGGAAACAAACGTCCCCTGCAAAGGAGCAAGAGAAAAGGACTGTGCCTCGATCCAACACCAAATGTGGCTGGTGAGAAAGATTAAGGGGCGGGCTTGTGGCCTTTGAGACTGTCAAGTTTTGCCAGAAAGACATGCTCACCATGGGTGGAAACCATAATCCAGTGTTTCAAAATGAAGTAACATAATTCAGAAAAAATAGAAGACCTGAATGAACAATAAAAATCAGAATTAGAAAACTCAGAAATGAGTTTAGCATTCAGGAAATTAGCAAAAAGTAAAACATGGTTTCAGAAGGGATGACTCAGTCAGAAGGACAGTAAAGGAACAAATGCCACAGATACGGCAAGGCAAGGGGTCGCCTTACTGACTGGGCTAATCGACCCAGGTCAGCAGAACGAGGAGGCTGTTGCCACCCAGCCGGGCAGGAAGAATATGTTGGTGCTCAGGGGATCATCCCTCTTTGGTGCTTGGTGCCTCATGTGAATGACAAAGAGGCAAAGCTGCAGCCAGGACCTGAAGAGAGCTTGAAACCAGGACCTTGGGCCCCTCAGCTTCAGGGTCTAGCTGACCCCGCCAGGGTTGCTGGCCAAGGGAGAAGGGATCTCGTAATGGTGCCAGAGGGATGGCTGATGAGTCTCACTCTGGCCTTGAAAGCTACAGGCCTGCAGGTGGGCCTGTAGCTCCTTTCCCTCTGCTCTTCCCTTGCAAGAGAGGTAAGGCCTCACAAGCTTACTGTAGAAGTCAGTGTCCAAGAGTAGACAGCGATGGGTAATGCAATCTCCTAGGATTCCCTCTGGACTCCCACATGCCCATGGCTGGCCCTGTCCCTCAAAGGCAAAAACACCCAGCCTGCAGGGAGGTGCCTCGTGAAAGGTTAAGTCCTTGCCCAGGGGATGGCTATGACAATGGCTTGCTGGTATGGGATCCAAACACCCCTGGCTTAGCTTGGGATAAAGGGAGGGCTACCCCAGCTCCAGGGCTCAGTGGCAACTGCAGCTTCTCTCTGCCTGGTCCTGCCTTCCTCCGTGACCTGTATAACCTGTGATCACTGCCCGAAAATGACCTCATGTGACTGTGTCTCAGAGTTTATCTCTAGAGAACCCAATCTAAGGTAGCAGCAGGCTGCTTGGCCCGGGTGGGCGGCCTTTGAGCCTTAGCATGTTGTTGTGCAGAGCCTGATGATCCCTGATGGTGTCAGATAAAGGAGGCTTGAGGAGGGTGAGAGACCCCTTTGCCCAGGTCTCCCAGCCCCACAGTGCTGGGCCAGGACCAGAAGCCAGGCTCTGGCATTCTCTGTGTGATTTCCAGTCCGCACACGCAGTTCTGGAAGGAATGCCTTCTTTGGCCAGCACTCTTTCCTGCAATATGTTCCTCTCTTAATGCATCTGGAGGCTTTTGCCTTACACCCTGCAAATTGTTTTCTTGAGGAATATTTCAATTCTGGTATCCTCTAATCTGTACATTTTCTTCTCACGAGCATTTTCCTATGCCTCATCTTTTCTACATGAGCTACAATTTGCTTTCTGGAAATTTCTTGTTGACTTTTTTTTTTAAAGAAAGAACTCACAACCAGATGTGCACCGTGATTCTTTCTGCTGTTGGGAAATTAGACCTTCGTGCAAGAGTTCCACTAAGTGGTTTGAGTTTATTGTTGCAGTGACGGAAGTAGTTTATCTCCGCAGGGGGAAGCGTGCTGGCTTTCACCGTGTAAGAATAAATATGCACTAATTAATTCTGTACAAGACACAACATCATTTGAAGTCTGCTACTTTTTTAAAGCTCCATATTCACTGTAATAGTTTCCTTTTTGGAAATTATTTATTAGTTGTTTTCTGTTTAGATGAGGAAAACAAAACAGAACCAGCAAGAAGTGGATTCTTATTTCAGTTGATTAAAAAAAAACTGTACACTGTATCAAAACAATCCATTTTCTATTTCATGCAAAAAAGCAAAATAAGGAGTATTCTTAAAATGACTTTGCAGGATGTGCTTTATTTTAAGTCAGCCCTGAACCCAAACTACACAGGATCAATTTTTGACATATTCTAGACCATTCAATGATTCTTCTCAGAAACTGTATCTTAATATGGAATGAAAACTACATTTAAATCATAAATTTTTCATGCTACATTGTTATTTAATGAAGAGGTTGTATTACCAATAATAATAATTTAAGAAAAGGCCATTTTTATTTCCCCAAGCTCAATATACATATTTCTTTCGTAATTATGAACTTAAAAAACCCGTCTCAGATGTAAAAATGTGAATTGGAATATGTAAACTCTTTGATAGACCTGAAAAACAGGAAGGAAAATGTCACATACTGGAAACCCCTTGCCTTAAATCATGGAAATGGGAAAAAGCACGTTGAGGGGCGGGGAAGGCAGCAGAGCGGTCCTGACCTCAGTTATTAAAGAGTTACAAAGTATTCCAGGTCTCACTGGGCCGGCGTTTTTTATTCTTCTGCCTTACGTCTGTTTGCACAGGAGACCGCAGCCTTCCAGAACGGTTCCCCTCATTGAAGCCGGTCACTGCTGGACCACAACAAAGCAGGTGTCCACACCATTTGTTTTGCTGCTTTTTTTTTTTTTCTTTTCCTGAGAAGTCAGTCACTGGTGTTTAATGGAAAGGTATCTTATTAGTCCTTGGTTAAGATAAGGCAGTAAGAGTATCACTAATGTTATGTTTTTGCTTAGAATGAGGCTGATCCTTCCACTGGCGTCTTCATGGGGAATTAGTTCCCTCTCTTTTGCCCCTAGAAACACAGGTAGGAGCTGTCTGCTCCCTATTGCTGTTGCATATTCTGAGTGTGTTGAAGGCTCATCTAGTCTCATCACAGCAGCTTCCCCACTGGGGATGGAGCGCTGTATATTGCATTATAGCATCTCTCCAGGAAGGGCACGGGCCCACAGAGGAAACCACAGGCATCTTTCCATCTGACTCCTCTTCTGTTTCTCTTAGGGACGGGGCCCATACATGATTCCTTCACATGGTCAATCAGAATGCAAGACACTGTTGACTAAAACATAAAGCAAATAGCCCTGATTTCAGAGAAATGGAGTTACAAATAACATTTTCAACAGTGCCTTAACTTGCAAGGTAGCTTTTACTGCAAAAGGATGTCAGTTCCTTTTGTCTACCTGTCAGAAGAGAAGCAAACCATTTCCATTGAACTAGAAATGCTTAGCTCTTATGAGAATATTGTGCTTTTAAAAAAAATTCAAATGTTAACATTATTTGCAGTCTGTGTTCTAAGGTTTCAATTTGTTTTCTCTCTAGTCCATTTGATCATTGTCTCTGGTGAGCGATACAGGAATATTAATATGGCATAGAGATCTTCTTCTAGTTCCAGTTCTCCTGTCTCTCGAACTAAAAAAATATCTGTGCACAACTTCAAAATTCAATCCACATTTGGAAGCTCTTCAAACATGATGGAGTGAGAAATCCCACTGAAGAATTCTCGGACAAATTTCCCAATCACAAGCACAACGGAAGTATATAATCGCATAATACTGAAAAAACAGTGAGTAGAAATTGCATGTATCAGTTAAATATAGTTAATAAAGCATGTCTAAAAGAAAAAATATTATTTTGTCTCAAATTCCATAGAAGAAATAAGCATATCAAATCTCACATTTTTTCCCTTTGATTAAAAAGTTGACTTTTTATAATAGAATTATTATAAATAGAAAATAGAATTATGTATTACAGAACTGTTAGACTTTTAAAATAAAAGTCCTTTACAATCTCACACTCTGGAAATAATCAATGCTAACCGTTTCATGTATGAATTTCAGGTGGTTTTATTGCATATATTAAATGCATAAATCATATATTTGGTAGAAATGTGATTATATATGATTTTCTGTGGCAGGCTCCTTTCTTTTTAGCAATACTGTCTCTCAGATTAATTTTTTATCAAATTCTGGGTGAAAATCATTTCTTATGAGGCTAACTTTGAGAAATATAATACTTTATATTTGTGTCTTGTGGGGATGTGCATATCCTAGGATTTAAGCATCAGAACATGATGCAATGGTTCAGAAGTTCAAAAGTGGGATGTCTGATAGATCAATCTGCTAAGGATTAGAAGGAAATCTAAGCAGAAAAGTGGTATTTCCATGCAAGTTTCTAAATGTAAACACTGGATTGCATTAAACTGTGCCATAACAGGAAGACATGGAGTGAAGAAGCCATATGCCTGGGCTGTGAGAGTCACACTGGGCATTTTCATCTCTTTGGGACTCTGGTGCCTGATTTTTTGAAATGAAGGACCAAGGACGTGTGCATTTTAATATTGCAGCTCTAAAATTAGTGAATTCTAAGAAGATAAAAGGTTTCCCACTCTCAACTTTCTATGATACAGAAGTAGACTCTTGTAACTGTGAATTGTTCAATGAGTCCTTACCCATAGCCAGCCAGGAACCCCAGACTTGGGGGACTGACTTTGTCATTGAAGACCACCAGTTCCAGGGCCTGAGAGTTCAGATTGTATATTCTGTTTCCAGTCAGGTTGAGAACCCACCACTCACTGTTATATTTAGTTGTATTGTCTCTGGACAAAATGATGGTAATATCTATGAAATTATTTTCTAGAAGGGTAGAAACACAAAATCAAGTCAGCATGAGAATTTTAGGATGTAATGCAAAAATGTTTTCAGATGGCAAGATCTGGTTACTAACGGTAGCACAAGGTTCCAGGTTGAAAAGGATGCATGGACGTGCTAAAAGCGGGAATGGACAAGGAAGAGTGGCCCTGGGTATCCAAGTGATTTTTCCTTTTCAGTGAGAGAGGTCAGCTGCTGTTGCTACATGGACACGGCAGCGAAACCACAGGGCACAAGTGGAGGATCCACCACCTGAGCGGCTGAGCTGATAATCCCAAATGACTCTGTAGACACTTAAAAAACCACATTGCTGACTTGTGATCGAATCAACCAGTCCATTCATCTTAGCAACATTTGCTCAATGTCTCATGGGAGGAAGGCACTCCATTAGGTGCTAAAGGGCTCCAAAACTGCATATAACATTGTTCCTTATCTCCATGGGAAAAGACTATGTACATGAGTAAAATTTATGAGCACATGACAGCCACCATAGGACCAGCATTGACAAGCTCTGTTGGCTTAGAGACACCACTTCTGGATAGCATGCTCCATGGGTGCCTCACAGAGCAGATAACTTCTGAGCTGAGATTTGCTGAGTGAGAACTTCAATAGGTGTAGCTGGGTGAGGAGGGAAGCTCATTTCAGGCAGGGTGATGGGACACAGCTCAGCAAATCTCTGAGAACCATAATATCGGGTCAATAATTACTTTTATTGGAGCTTAGGGTGAATGCAAACGAGCTGTAAAAGATACAGTAAGAAGCCTGTAGTGACATTGTATAGGTCTTTTCAAGAAGATTCCACTCCTGCCAACGATACTGGTGCTTCCCCTGAGAAACATGGTGGTGACTATAAACTAAACTCTGTGACGGTGGGAGCCACATCAGCATCATTTCATACTGAATTCCTAGATCACGGGTGTCCAATCTTTTGGCTTCCCTGGGCCACACTGGAAGAAGAATTGCCTTGGATCACGCAGGAAATATACTAACACCAAGGACAGCTTATGAGCTAAAAAAAAAAAAAAAAAAAAAAAATACAAAAAAATCTCATAATGTTTTAAGAAAGTTTACGGATTTGTGTTGGGCCATATTCAACACTGTCCTGGGTCACAGGCAGCCCATGGGATGCGGGTTCGACAAGCTTGTCCTAGATGGTAGGAATCCAAGAATGGTACTTGACAAAAAATGTCTATGGCATAGAAGGATGAATCATTGAAGAAGAGTAAGGCACAGTATGATCCTGCTAGAGCCAAAGTCCTTATCAAGGAAGAGGGTGAACCATGCAGAACACACAGGAACAGGAGGAATGTTGGTTCTGAAGTCGGGAGACAGCTGTAAGGAGGAAACACAGGAGACTGCAGCACAGCGTCAGCTCAGGAAGAGCTTGTGGAGGGACAGAATTACTTCCTGGGGAATGACTGATTGTTGAGCAATCTGCATGCCCAGATGAAACATTTCTACAACTATTCCTGACTAAAAGGGAAATAGCAAATTTCTTAATGCGTCTTGCAAATACCTTGCAAGAGATACTTATTTACTGCTGAGGAAGAAACGTGTGTGATATGGAGCCTGGTCTTTTGCCCATCCCCAGGGCCCTCCACTGGGCCTCTACCAGGCCAATCTCTGTGTAGCTTTCCAACTCTTCACTTATGTCTGCGTCTTTCTAGCTAAACACAGCAGCATGGAGCCCAGGCTCCAGTGCCTGGCCTATTGCCTAGTACGTAGTGAACGGCCCATGTTGGTGAATGAATGACTGTGTGCCAGATAACTGCACTGGTTTTCCACGTTGTCCAGATCTATACATCTGCTTCTGGTTCAAGTCATGGAATCAAGCAATTCTTGACAATTAATAGAATCCAGAAACATGAATTTATACCATCCAAGTTATATTGGGAAAATTAAATCACTAAAGTGCCTCTAGTGATACTTACTAATTCTTGGGCGGAATCAAGTGCATTTCATGCTATCTTTTTACTGTTCTTATTGTGAGGGGCAGACATATTTAACAATGTATGAGGCAGTTTCCTGTCAGTAATCTGGCTGCTAATAGAAACAAGTTAATAATCTGATGAATCAGTACTATAAGAAACTTGGTGTGAATTTAAGTCAATCAAGTTCCATATCAATGAAAAAGAGAAAATGAAGAATGTGGGTCCCAACTGAATGAGTGACTCCTCTGGGCTAGTGAAGGCAGGCAGAGGTTTTATACGTCTTGTCACACAGGAAGAGATAGCTAAAAAGTAGTCTGATGAAGGCCCAAACACACACTGTTGAAATTGAATAAAACTAAGATTGAAAACAATTCTGAAACAAATTTTTCTCATTCTTACCAGATAAAAGTTGCTTTATAGGTTTTGAGTTAGAATCACTAGGTGCTTTCACATAATACGGATAAATCTTTTCTATGGTCCTGTACATTAAGAAAAAAAAGATATAATTACATTTTAATTGTTTTACCCATCTAAAATTGATTTTTTATTGTTATTGTTGACCTTGTATCACCAAATAATGGTGGAAATTTCATATATCTGTACAATGTGTAGACATCATAATTTATGGGTTCCTATTTCAGTCAAAACTCTCTTATGTGGAGCAAATTCACTGAGCTTTATCTGGATCTGCATGTAAGTCTGTACAACAAGCTGGGTGATGGCTTACAAACAGCCACAGGCCTTTTCCCAATTCTGCAGCTTGTTTCTGAAGCTAAGGGGCACTCTTTCTTACAAAGATCCTCTGATTCTTAACCATACCATTGAGCACACCTCAAATTTTAATTTTTAGATTTTCAAACATATCTATAATCAGGCTGATATGGTTTGACTGTGTCCCCACCCAAATATCATCTTGAATTGTAGCTCCCATAATCCCCACGTGTCACGGCAGGGACTGGTGGGAGATAACTGGATGATGGGGGCAGGTTTTCCTCCATCATCATGCTGTTCTCATGACAGCGAATAAGTCTCATGAAATTTGATGGTTTTATAAAGGTCAGTTCCCCTGTACACGCTCCCTTGCCCACCACCATGCAAGATGTGCCTTTGCTCCTCCTTCGCCTTCCGCCATGATTATGTGGCCTCCCCAGCCATGTGAAACTGTGAGTCAATTCAACCTCTTTCCTTTATAAATTACCCAATCTCAGGTAAGTCTTTATTAGCAGTATGAGAATGGACTAATACACAAGTAGACTGCATGAACTGATCCAGAGGGGAGTGAGAGGTGAAGAGAGATGGTGGCCTGGACCTCGAGTGACCTCTGCCTCCCACAAGCCCAGTGTCTTGAATACATTCTTGAGTAGACACGCCTTCTCATCTGGGAAGTGATGGGAAAGGATCTGACAATCTCCAAGGGCCCTTCAACTTTAGTGAGTTGCAAAACATATCTCAATCTGGGAATACTTCTAAGGCCTGCACCCTGGTGATCTGTATATTCCATGCATTACAATGGGGCCAGGGCAGTCTGGAAGACAAAACTGAGGGCATCACTGGTGGATGCCTGAACTATTATGTTGAGCAGTTTTAGATCCATATCATTTTTTTTCTTGCTAGTTCGTATATTAGAATCTAAACATCTCAGCTTGCATCTGTTGGAAGTGGAGTACTTAAGTGGCAGGATAATGTTTTGAGATATATAATATTTTTTCCCCAAATTTCCTTTTACCCTTTGTACTCCTTAACCCTGTATGCTCTATCCCCATTCAGAGACCCAGGGGCAGGAATAATAGTAGAAAACGGTCTCACAGGGTCTTTGCCTGGCTTTTGGTGATTACGGTCAGAGAAGAGCAAGGTTTGTCATCCAGAGATGAGATCAATACTTTTTGGGCCCGGTGGACAGAGAGTGGGAGGAGAATGTGCTTGACACTAGTGGCTCCCTAAGAAGGAACCTTGAGCCCCACCTCCTTCCACTGAGGGTGAACGAGTGAAGTGGGTGCCCACGATCAGGTGGCAGACACGAATGACAAGAGGCTTGGGTCATTTTAGTGCAGTCCTATGTCACATTCCTGAATAGGGCCCTTAGAGGCACCAAGAGCCCAGTACCCCCAGGGGCGAATGAGGTACCACTGGGCACATATTATATTGGGTCAGGTGAACCCCGGTGGACCTGCCGGAGCTCCCACACCTCCAAATTGCATGAGAATCAGCTTGATGATTTCTAGTGTGCCCCAGAATGGGTCCCAATAGCTGAGGGAGACAGCTACTCTGCAGACTGAAGACAGACCTGGAAGAAGAATGTCTCTCTCAATGGAAGCCCAGCCGGCCAGCACTTTCCATGCACTGATGAGTTTCCTGGAGCCTGGCACCATACAAACCCTCATTCATTTGTTTTTTTATTATTTATTTGTTTATTTTTTTTGAGATGGAGTCTCGCTCTGTTGCCCAGGATGGAGTGCAGTGGCGCGATCTTGGTTCACTGCAACCTCTGCCTCAAGGGTTCAAGCGATTCTCATGCCTCAGCCTCCCGAGTAGTTGGGATCATAGGTGTGCACCACCACGCTTAGCTAATCTTTGTATTTTCAGTAGAGACAGGGTTTCACCATGTTGGTCAGGCTGGTCTTGAACTCCCGACCTCAGGGCATCCACCTGTCTCACCCTCCCAAAATGCTGGGATTATAGGCATAAGCCACCACGCCTGGCCCAAACCCTCATTCAGAACATAGACATAACCCTGGGGACAGTGGACAGAAAACTCCACAGCTGAGATTAAGTTTCTCTAATCTTACAAAATGGGGCCTCCAAATAGAAATTAACTTTGTGTTACCAAAGAATGAAGTTGCATTCCTCATACACATGAATCTGTAGATGGACATTTTGGACCAGGTGCATATACTTAACAAAGCTCTATTAGTAAGAAAAATAAACTTACACTGGTGTTTTTGAACCTTCTGTGCTGTTGCCTGCAATCATTTTAGCGATATTCTTTCGAGTAATATTTTTAAGAGGAAAAGAAAGCTTATCTGTTGCTATTTCCGATTTTGCACCCAGACTTAAGTTTCTGCGAAGAAAAAAAAAGCTTAATGTCAATGATTATTCAGAAGTCTGGAAAAGAGATTTACAACATATTTAACTCTTAATGGGATTAATGTCACCACGTTTTCATTGGGTCCACAATTGTCAATCCAGACCCTTTCAGTCTGCTTCACCTCAACGCTCAGCTTCTTAGACAACTGAGTTAATAGAGCCCAAGGAGGCCACGAACACTTTTAAAACAGAGTCGAAGGTGAGAAAGAGGAGGAACCTGCTCATCAAAAGAGAACCCATCTTGATGTTTTAATATGAGTTTCTAAAATATTCTTTTATCAACCCAATGATGTTAGTCTCCACGATGATAAACAGACTCCATGGGTTAAAAAGAATATTCAGTCAGAAATTGAATTTTAATTGTTTTGTTGGTTTCTGTTTTTTTTTTTTTTGGTAGCTCTTTAAAGAAAAGGCTAGAAAGTAAATTTTTGGTAATTTATACAGAGTTGGACATGAGGAATTTGGGACCCTGAAAAGGAGAAAATGGGATTGACAGAGTTCCTTACATTCTGAACAGCCCCACTTTGAATTTTTTAAAACTATTTCCTTGTAAATTTTAGATGCTAGAAGAATTCTTCTGTAACTGTCATGCTTCTTTCTTAATTCTAACGAGTCAGTCTCACGGACCCAAATGAACCTACTACTTGCTTGCCCAAATAAGCTTGCTTAGGGTTCTAAATCTCAAAACTGTGATGAAAGAACTAAGTTAATCAACTGGTGTATTATGTTGAGGTTCCCAAAACTGCATCACTAAACTATTGGGCTTTGGATGCAGTATTCGGATGTGAGAACTTCTGCTATGATATGCTCTTTCTACCAACACAAGGAAAAACAAAGCAGGGGCCACGTGCTGGCCACTGGCTTGGGCTGGGCAGAGAGGACTCTCAGGAAGTCTCTCCCTTCAGAGACGGCCAAGCTGCCCTCGCATCTCACACTTGGGAAGGGGGTCAGGTAGGGCTTCCCCAGTATTGGTGGAATGCAAGTGATAATCTGGGCCTCCAGAGGCTGCAATTTCTTTTTCTTTTTCTTTCTTTCCTTTTTTTTTTTTTTTTTTTGAGACGAAATCTTGCTCTGTCACTCAGGTTGGAGTGCAGTGGCATGATCTCAGCTCACTGCAACCTCTGCCTCCCTGGTTCAAGCAATTCTCCTGCCTCAGCCTCCTGAGTAGCTGGGATTACAGGTGTGTGCTACTACCTTCTGGCTAATTTTTGTATTTTTAGTAAAGACGGAGTTTCGCCATGTTGGCCAGGCTGGTCTCAAACTCCTGGCTTCAAGTGATCTGCCCACCTCGGTCTCCCAAAGTGCCAGGATTCCAGGTGTGAGCCACCGCAATCAGCCTGAAATTTCTTTATCATTAAGACCAAACTTCACCCTTTCGTGGAAGTTGTAGAATTCACCCAGACTGTTTCATTTTATAAATTATCACCTTGCCTCTCTTCTCTCTACCTCTGTTTCTTGCTCACAGAACTCACTGCCAGCCTCTCTTTAAAAACTAAAGTTATTATCTAGAATAACCCAACATTAAAATATGAAATTTATTTGGATTTCAGTTTAAAAGGAGCAGGATATTAATTTTTTTGAGATTTATAGTTACATTCAAATTTTTTTTTGCATTGAAAAAAGTTTAGATTTTCTGAAACCACATATTAATTTAAATCAACTTTCAAATCACTTGATGCTCTGCCTTCATTTCTTAGTGTTTATGTGAAAGCACATGGTCAGTTCTCGCTGCATCAGAGCTAGCCTTTCTGTCTCCAGTGGGCATCATTCACTTCCTTTTCCACGGAAGATTATGGACAGTGAAATGTAAGATGCATGAGGAAAATCTAAGTGGAGAGGCTCCCTGTGGTAGATTTATAATAGTAATGTAAGTGATGCACGAGGGAGGTGTTCAGAGTAATACTCTTTTGCATTATAGTAAGAAACATTTGAAATTTAAGTGTTGTTTCACCAATTGTACATTAAGGTAATAAAATACAATGGATTTTGAAATGCAAAAATAAACAACAACAACAACAACAACAAACCCCAAAACCAAAAAACTAAAGTTAGCTAAAAACAACAAAAAAGGAAAACTAAGAAGTTCTTAGTCTGGTTAGTGATTCCTAGGCAAGTCATTATTTAATAAACAAAAATGTTAGCTTTGGCATTGAAGGTAAGTTCCCAAGGCAGTAATGACAAAGTAAGATCCACATTAATCTAAAGTTTCCATTCTTCCATCCCACCACACCCTCCATCCCCCAACTCCATGTTTAGACTGGGTGAAGGGATAAATTATGCATGGAAATACAGTAACTACCTCTGAATACTCCATGAAAAAACAACAGAGAAGCTACTATTGGGGTCCAGGAGTTCGTGTATCATTTTCTGCTTACTGGGTGGGCTGATGGTCCACAAAGAATTTGAGTTTCCTTCCAGTTCTGTTACTGTTATGTCTTCTTTTTCATAATTTTCTAGAAATTGTATAGCACCCTGTATGTGCACAAATGCATATCCATAAATAGATTATAGGCATCATGCTGTATAAAGAAAGCAGTTACTCTTCCTTTGAACTGGCAGTATGGAAAAGGTTTCTCCCTTTGAAGGGAATATTTTTATAATGGATGGTCTTGAGTATTCCATTGCACTAATTTGGCTTCCTTACCCACAGGTATGGGAAGTTTCCAGTTACATTACCCAATCCCAGCAGTTGCTACCATCAATACAGCTGTGGAACCATTCCAGTTAAACAATAAAGGAAAAACAGATAATTTAGTGTCATTTTTCCTTTCCACTAAAAAGGAAATTTATCACCTATCGGGGAATGTCCCTCTCATGAGGGAGACCAAACTTAACCTGCTCAGGACATCCCAGCCCTCTCTGAAGAACTGCTCATTGTTCCAGATTAGTGTTGACCGTGTGCATTATAGGTGATAATTTACAGAAGAGAGAAGCATCTCCTTCCTATTCACTCTCTTCAATAAAAAAAACTATTTGTAAGACAAATTTTAATGATGAGGATTATGTTATATTATTAAAAGTGTGGAATATAGACAAGAGAATAACATCAGCCACCATCCTGCTACCAGAACATCATCATTGTTTTAAGTTTTAGGGGATGTATTTCTTATTTTTTGTAATTTAAAAAATAATAGCCTTTTTAAAATGTATGTTTTAGCTTGAGAAATTGTCATGTCATTTATAGTCTTAGTCTCTGTAATGAATTTTTTAATTACAAAATAAGTTGCTTAGAAAATCTTTGGACAACATGGCACATAAATAAAATGGAAAGTAGAAGCTCCTTCTCCCATTATGAACCCTCTAGGGTATCCAGTGCTAATCAAATTCATTTAATACATCTGCCTTAATTTCCTCAACCAGCTCCTGTTTGCTGAGCTGCAAATTGCCTCCACTTCTGCTAATACAGAGAATGCACTCATAAGCCAGTGCCTAGATAGAGCTTTCTCATATTTTGAATTACATCTTAGGACAGATTCCCAGAGTAGGCCTACTAGTCAAGAGATGAATATATACCACAATTTAAAAAGTTAAACAATTTTTAAAATAGATCAATATTTAAATGTTTATTACCACTAATGTTCAACAACAAAGACATAACTTCTTAGATTATCAAAGTGAATCTGCTGTATGTAACTGATCAACTCTGAAAAGTTCTTCTTCCCACCACCTCAGGCCATGGCAAAGCATTAAATGACAACGAGTGAGCTCCCCTGGATGAGAGGTCTTCATAGAAATCTACTATAGGGATTTACTTACAGTGTCCCTAGAAAAAGCTTGCATAAATTTATTAAAGTTCTGCTGGTCCATAACTTTCAACTGGCTTTGTTGGGCACTCATTGTGAAAATAGGCTGGAAAACAAAGAGAACAGTGTTGTCAATATTCCCCAGCTCTTCTCTCCATTCTGAGTCAAAAGAAAAACATTTATGTAGGATATTAGCCCATTTATGTAGGATATGTTTATCCCATGACAAATGGCATCCAAGATCTCTTTTTGGAGTCATTATTCCCATGCTCAACACCAGAGGGGAACTAGTCTCTCAATGTCTTTGGCGCCTCATTTCATACATCACGTGTTTGCTGAGCACTCAGAATATGGACAGGACAGCGGGGTCGGCAGCTCATAACTATATACCCTACAGGCATCTATTATAAAGAAGTGTGGCGTGGGGCAAGGCTCTGGTAGGCGGGGTGTGCACAGAGATCACCTGATACCCTCCCAGGGTAATTGTGACGGAGACGTCCAGGGGCTGCTTGATGACCCCAGCCACAGATTTGATCAGAGACATGAAGAGAAGAGGAAACCAGGCAATGCAGATGAAGAGGACGATGATCATCCCTCCCATGCCGTACTTCACCACTTTCTTCTTCTTCTGGCCCCACGGCTGAGGGTATCTCTGCAACACAGAGTTCAGACGAGGCTCAGGCTCGGGTGCTTTCCCACAGGCAGCGGGACTGGGGGATGGCGAGTGCTCTGACTGCGGTGCTGGGAACATGGATTTGGCCCTGAGTCTTCTCTGTGCGCTCTGACATGGGGACAGCAACCTCGTCCCAATCTCGAAACGAAGTTAGGTAGTGATGTGAAGCTGTCCTGAGGTCGCTCCAGCACCCCCTGGTGCTTCCACAGGGGCCAAGAGGACTTGAGCGGCCTTCTCCCTTCAAGACTGTGGGTGGGTTTTGCTGGTGATGAACTCATGGACCAAGGAATCAAGTGTCCGGCCAAATGAACCTTCTGGTTTTAAGGGATTATGCGAGAGAAAGATACTTTACTTTCAATTCCTCAATATTTAAAATCTGTGCCTTTCAATTGACCCTTCCCTGCCCTTGGAGGGTGGAAAAACATGATTTTTAATTTAATTAATGATACGTGTTCTTAAAGACAATGTTGTTCGAGTCCTAAAGTAAGATTTGTATGGGATAGGTGCAGTGGCTCACGCCTGTAATCTCAGCACTTTGGGAGGCTGAGGCGGGCGGATCACGAGGTCAGGAGATCGAGACCATCCTGGCTAACACAGTGAAACCCCGTCTCTACTAAAAATACAAAAAATTAGCCGGGCGAGGTGGCGGCGCCTGTAGTCCCAGCTACTCAGGAGGCTGAGACAGGAGAATGGTGTGAACCCGGGAGGCGGAGCTTGCAGTGAACTGAGATGGCACCACTGCACTCCAGCCTGGGCGACAGAGCGAGACTCCGCCTCAAAAAAAAAAAAAAAAGATTTGTATGATGAGAAAAGCCCCCTCTGGGCGCTGGCTTCAGGGAATGGGGAGGGGCAGGTGCGTGTTGCAGGGGCTCACTCTCCTACAGGAGCCCGTGCACTGGTAAGGCTGGGGGCGCTTCTGTTTACTTTAATAGAGATTCATGAAGGACCCACTAAGCCCCCTGCTTAGAGACTATGGACAAGGGGAAGTTGGAACTGTGCTGTCTGGCATTGAGCTGCTCCTGTTGTACATGTGTGTTCTTACTTCACTGTTGCTGCTCCATGACCTCTGTCCTTTCAGGGTTACCCTTCAGGCCAAGCTACATGCAGAACATGGGGTCAACCCCACTCCCCGACGTGGCAGTGTGATTTATCTTCAGGAGGGTTCCATTCGTTTCAGCAGATTAAGATAAGGAAAAATAATCTACCATTTACCCATAGGCACTAGCTGCAGATTACAAACCAGGAGAGAGGCCTGGGACTCAGTATAGGACATGACTACAGTGGCTTTTACAACCCATAAACACAGAGACCACAGTACAACAGGCCCCATCACTGTAACGCTGAAATTCCCAGGGAAAGCTGCAGAACACACCAGGAATCACACGGAGGAGCCTTTTTCGAGGAGGGTATTTTGAGATGAGAAAGAAAGACATTTCATGCCACCCCAGCTAATGTTTGTTGGGTGTTTCTATTGCTCTTATGCAACTGACTCTTCTTTCATATATTAAACTTTTGAGAAGTGCAATAAATAATAGTAATCTAGACATATTTAAACCTTAACATTCAACCTAGCAGAATAAGCAGATATTTGCACTTCAATTTTCTTTGCACAAAGAGGTTAAATTGTCCATCCCTCTTCAAAAAGTGAGTCAGAAGTAAGCATGAGTCCAAACCACTACCAGCCCCACTTTTCTCTACAACATCACATTCTTTTCTGCTCCCAAAGGAGCCATTTAAGAGTTTTTGGGATATATCAAGCAATATACCATTTTTAACAAATAACTACAATATGATGTCGCCAAAAGAAGAAAGTATCTGGATGCTATTGATGACTATGGCGGGAGTAAGTCTAAAATTCTCAACTCTAGTTGGTTGGAAATCACTGGGACATTTATAGGTTGAGATAGTTTTGCCTCATGCCTTCATTGTGAGCAGAAGCTCACATTCATCTTAAAACCAGCCTATATCTAAGAGAAGTAGACAGGAATAAGGCACATCTCCTGGTTTCTTACCTTCTCCGACTCCCACCAACACTTCAGGATGAATATGTGGGCATAGATGTCCTCCACACAGATCCAGCTGGACAGGCTCAAGGTCGTGTCTGTCCACACCCAGTCCATCACTGCCCTCAGCTCAGTCAAAAAGGGCACGAGGCGAAACCTGGTAGGAAACACATCTCATCAGAGAGACATTTGTAGGTGGCCCCCACCACCCTGCTCACCCGGGAGCTCAAGCAGTTCCTTACTGCTTTAACCTCATGACTCACAAAAAGTTCTCCTGGTGACCCTTCCAGTAAAACCCAACTTGGAACACAACTGCTTTTCATTTTATAAGTGGAATCTATGGATTTGTATTTTTTCATTCTTTTCCCTTTCTCTGATTATCAAAACCAACTGGGATCTCACTTTTAAATAAGTGTGAAAGTGACTCAGCTTCTTTCATATTTATTTGTTCATGTTACGAGACTCTTGGCCATGGGGTGCTGAATGACTGTGGCTCTGCTGCTGGATGAGTGAAGCAGGGGTGGTGCACCTAGTAGGTTAAAGATGAGGGCAAATGGATGAAGGCAGAGGGAGGAGAGGTTGTGGGGAGCCAGGGCGTGAGGCCCCTCAGCCGCAGGACTTGCTGGAGTACCAAGTTGATGGTCTTGGCTCAGCCACTGTGGTTCAGTTGTGTTCAGAAGGGATTGGCCTGGACTCCTCCAGGCTCTGAAGAATTTTCCTTGTCTCTTGACTGACACAGAGCGTCTCCCAGCCTGGAGAACCTGGGTTCTCCCAGGGCCCTCACAGCAATGTGGATCGCCACTCAGCAATTCTCCCCTAGGCTGCCTCAGCCCTGTCACGTGAATATAAACCCAATCCCCGGAAGAAACATCAGGCCCAGTCACAGGCTAGCACTGAATGAAACACGACCCTTCCGCGCTTCACAGCATCTGAAGGCGCTCAACACCTCTTCTGTCTGGGGCTGAGGGGAAGCCAGCAGTGCCACGGACTGTCTCACTTTTTATGCCGTGGTTTAATTTGCGAGAGAACAGAGGGGAGATGCTACCGCTGATCTTGTCACATAAAACAGCACATGTGCTTTGAGTGGTTTACTTACTACATGAGCACACAGGTCATGGCATGCAGGTTGGTGTTTGGCAGAAAGAATGCCCCTCTTCAATGGAGGAACTTACTGAATACAAAAAATTCTAAGGATAATTTGGAATTCCCAAGGTATCTGGAACAGTCCAGGCTCCAAATACTGTGTTCTGTTGTGCCCAGAAGCATATAAATACTTACAGATCATGTATCCCTAGTTTTCCTTCTCAAATATTATCACAGTAATTATGCAGGATCCTAACCCATGTGGATGAATGTAGAACAGCACCCGGACAGGCTCGTGGCAATGAAACACAGAAAGGTGTTTCAAGAGACAGACATCTTCCTTTGCCAGCATTGTAACAGTTCCACAATGATTCCCACTGCTGAATTCATCCTCTCCCCCTTCCTTCCCAGGTGGGAAACAAAATGCCTTTCCACGGCTATTCTTCCCCCATCAGTGACTGTGACAATGCAGAGCGTCCCTACCCTTGGAATAAGAAGAGGTTGACGTAATTGTAGCTCTTGGTGAGGAAGTTCCCCAGGACTCGCGTTGGGCAGCCGCAACAGATCTGGTAAGCAGACAACCCGAAGTAAACGCACTTCACGAAGTACCAAAGCTGGGCAACCAGGTTCTGGCTGAATTTCCTAAAATGTAAAAGTACAGAAAGTGAAGAAATGAAATACTCTTCTGAACCAAAGGGTGGCAGTGTTGAATTCAAACAACAACAACAGGCCAACAGAATTTCCCCTTCATCGCTCAAACTCAGTTCTAATAAACTGTCTACACATAGTGGATCACTTCAAAGGCAAAAGGTGGGATTAAAAAACTCGATAATTAAAGCGATTTCCTGTGAATGGTGCCTTCAATCTGTCTTATACCGTTGTTTAGGCCATAATTAAAATAAATTATTGAGCGAATTTACTGATAAAAATTTTCTCACTATGTAGATGATGCAGCTACCATAGTCCAAATTAGGCTCCTGAAAGAAAAAATCTATATACATTATATATGAGATATATTAAACATATATATAAACACACACACACACACACACACACACACATATATAGACAGAGAGAGAGAGGATCTATAATTTAGAATATGTAGGAGAAAGAATTCTGATAGGTGGACTCTCAATGTCTTTTTATTACACATTATAAAAATAGGTAATGAATTAAAAACTCTGGAAACACCTGGATTTGGTTCCAGTTCTGCCTGTATGTCATGGGGTTTGTTTTCCAAGCCATCATTTCTCAAGACATCAGTGTCTTCATTTGACCATTCTTCCTAGTTCTGCAAATCTATAACTCCATGACCTAACCTTTATTTATTTTTAAAGATTTCATCAACAATACAGATGGTAGTCTTTTCTCCAGGTGAATAGTGAGGAGACATAGTATTGTACAGTTCAGGACTGCTAGCACAGACTCGAAAAAAAAATTAGTAGAATTAAATTTCACACTAGAAAAACAATTTAGAATATTAATTTCAAAGAATGATGAGCTATAGGACCACTTTAAACTTTGGATAAATGCAGCATTCTCCAAATGTCTTAAACATGGTCAGTACACATTTTAAAAAGGAAATAAAAAGAAAACTTTTGACTTGGTGAGAGTTTGGTATAATTTTCTCTGCCTTAAGATCTATACTTGAAGGTTTTGATACAAGCAGCATATTTCTCTTTGTGCCATAATTTGGATTTGTCCCCTCCCTCCCTCCCTCCCTCCCTCCCTTCCTTCTTTCCTTCTCTTTCTCTCTCTCTCTCTTGCCCACATCCCCATGGAGATACCTAATGGTTCCAGCACCATTTGCATTTGTTGAAAAGACTGTTCTATCTTCACTGGATGGCTTTTGCACCTTCCCTACATCAGCTGAATTGGGACTGTGGGTCAACTACTTCTGGACTCTGTTCTGTTCCACTGTTCTGTTCGTCTGAATCTTGAGGCGACACCTCACTGCTTGATCATTACAGCTTTATAATAATGCTTGAGGTCAGGAAGAGTTAAGTGCTCCAATACTGTTCTTTTTCAAAGTTATTTCAGTTCTTCGAGATCTTCTGCAATTCCATATGAATTTTTATCAGCTTACCAAATTCTACCAAAAAATATTGCTGGAATTTTGATGTGCACTGCGGTCAATCTATAGATCAATTTGGGGAGAAATTGCATCTCCCAAAATTCATGAGAAATTCACAAGTATTTTGATGCATGAACTGAAGTCTTCTTGATTTATTTAGGCCTTCTTTAATTTCTCTCAGCCATGCCTTTTATATTTTCGTTGTAAAAATCTTGTACGTTGTATCATATTTATCACTAAATATGATAGTTTTTCTTATTTTCAGTGGTATTGTAAATGATATTCTTAAAAATTCAAATGATTGAGCATTTATTGCTTGCATATAAAAATACAATTGAGTTTTGTATGTTTGTTTTGTATCCGCAACCTTCCAAAGTTCATTTATAACTTCTCACAGCCTTATTGTACATTCCACCGGATTTTCTATATAGACTGTCATATCTGCTGCATGGTTTTCCTTCTCACTTTCCAATCTGGATTGTGTGTGTGTGTGTGTGTGTGTGTGTGTGTGTGTGTGTGTGTGTGTGACTGAGACTCAGTCTGTCGCCCAGGCTGGAGTGCAGCGGCGCGATCTCAGCTCACTGCAACTTCTGCCTCTAGGGTTCAAGCGATTCTCCTGCCTCAGCCTCCTGAGTAGCTGGGTAGCTGGGACTATAGGTGCGCAACACCACATACTGCTTTTTTTCTTTTTTCTTTTTTTTTGTAGAGATGGGTTTTCACCATATTGGCCAGGCTGGTTTGGTCTAACTCCTGACCTTGTGATCCTCCTGGCCCAGCCTCCCAAATGCTGGGATTACAGGCTTGAGTCACCGTGCCCAACCCAATCTGGATGTCTTTTATTTTTACTTATTTTGCTGGCCTGGGATTAGGATCTAGTATCACCATTCACTGGCTGAATGACTTTGGGGAGATCACTTTTCTTTCTGGGGTGTATCTATCTTAATCTGCAAAATTAGATAATAGGCTTGGAAAGAGTTTTAAGATGTCTTTCTTCTCTGAAATTAACAGTTTCTGTGAGGGTTGGTGAAGAAAGCCGACATGATGTTGTTAAACATCAGAAAAAGTATTTAAGTTCATCATTGAGATACTTCAGGTGTTGAATTTGGTTTATTTCTCTGATTTAAGAGGGGCGGATATAATTAAATATTTGTACTGAAAAATATATTTTATGTATTCTATTTTAAATACCAACAAATAATATTCACAAAACTCTCCTGAAAAAAAATTATAATATTTGTACAAGCAGTGGCCTTCATCTGAATTATTATTATAGCCTGGCCTATATTTAATCTCCCAATATATGGTGTGGAATGGAGAACTTATTGGGCTATAGTGTATCCTCTGGGTAACAATCCTTTATTTATTTACTTCTACTATAGATTCAGGAAAAAGTATCCCAATTCTACTTTCCTTTAAAAATATCTGCATTGTCACCATTTATTATTATAAATCAATAATTCTTATACTGAAATCGAAAGGTCAGAACCTATATACTCAGACAAAAGCACCCATTAGGCTCTGGCTACCGTTAGAAACAATTTGGATTTTCTTAATAGAAATTACACTTGAACTGGTTTATTTATAAGCCACATATGTAAAATCCATTTTTTTCATTACTTTCTATTCATACTTCCCAAATGATATCAGCCTGCCTGTTTGATAATGTTATTCATAAGACTTGGCTACAAATGACTCGGAGGTATGATCAAAAGATCAAATTTACTGTTAAGCATGAAGACTTTTCAGAGATACTTGAGGATGTTTAAAATAGTACATCATTGACCGGGCACAGTGGCTCATGCCTGCAATCCTAGCACTTTGGGAGGCCCAGGCAGGAGGATTGCTTGAGGCCAGGCCTTTGAGACCAGCCTGGGTAACATAGTGAGACCTCATCTCTACAAAAAATGAAAATAAAAAATAGGAGTGGTGATGTGCACCTGTATCCCCAGCTGGTCTGGAGGCTGAGGCAGGAGGATTGCTTGAGCCCAGGAGTTCAAGGTTGCAATGAGCTATGATCATGTCACTGCCCTCTAGCCTGGGAGACAGAGTGAAATTTTGTCCCTAAAACAATAAATAAATAAATAAATAAATAAATAAATAAATAAATAAATAAAAAGCTAGCATGTCGTAATCTGGGAGCACAGTTTCAGAGGAGACTTTCAGAGCCACAGCAGATGATGGCAGCTTCACTGGATTAGGTACGTGGCTCCCCAGGCCAGCGACAAAGAGTTGTAGTTTGCTTGTGTACATAAATTCAGATATGCTTATTAAAAATTCCTATTCCTACTACATCATATGGACAGGGCCACATTCACCTTCTGCGGAGCCTTTTCTTTCGTAACCTGACAGAGCAGACACTTCCCATTTATAAAACTCCACTGTGTTTTTCTTTGCTGACCTGACTGGATCGTTTGTTCATGCATGAGCACCAACAATCATAAGCACTGTTTTGGTGCTGGAGGTGTGGGGTGGGAGACAGTCTATAGAGAGGTGTCATCTGAACAGAGATCTCAAGCGTAAGGGGGAAGTAGACTTTGGGTTGGAGGCTGGGGAGAAGGCTCAGAGGGAGCAGAGCCTGGAGATGCCAGGCACACTGGGGAACTGTAGGTTAACACCCTTTCCTTAGGGTTCTAGGTGAGGGGAGCACAGTGGCCACTTTGAAGGATCTTACCAGCCCTTTGCTGACAGCTTCTGGCCACCCTGACCAGCAGCACTAGTTGTATTAGCAGCAGAGTCCAGCAGGATGGGTCTGCCTGCTTCTCTTACCATGAGCTGAGACTCTGCTAGGTGCTTTCAAACCCCGCTGCAGTTAACCCCCACCAGTCTCCTATGCAAAGACTCTATCATCTGCTCCCCATCCCGCTCCCTCTATCTCTTCTTCTATCCATTAAGCAGCCTCTATTTGTTCATCTATTTCTTGCATGACTTAGTCTCGTGCCCTCTCTCCCTCTCAAAAATGCCCCCAAGACCCCACTCCACTTTACCTCCACCTCTGCTAAGGTGGAGAGAGAAACACAGCACAAAGACCCTAGGTTTGCTCTGGTCATAAAGGCTGTCACCTTTCTTCTTTATAGAAACCTTATTTCTAAAAATGTGGATAAAATCTAATTAAAATAGTTTTGAGGAATCAGTTCACACTTTGGATTTGCATTGACTGTTGACCCAAACCTTTAGCTTTTCCTACCCATAGTGCTGCTGTGCCAAGGCTCTGCCTGTGGGCAGTAGTTCTGCTGTGCAATGCAT
Source organism: Rhinopithecus roxellana (assembly GCF_007565055.1). Lineage (NCBI taxonomy): Eukaryota > Metazoa > Chordata > Mammalia > Primates > Cercopithecidae > Rhinopithecus > Rhinopithecus roxellana. The sequence continues at coordinate 172,200 of NW_022142106.1, read as the reverse complement.
GTGAGTGTCACCTCAGGAAACACAGTTGCATGGAGGTGGGCTGGTGCCTGCGGTTTCTGAAGACCTTACCTCTCTGTCACACCGGGTAAGATGAAGAACATCCAGAAGTGAATTCCGAACACAAGGATGACCTGGAAGATGACCTTTCCCAGTACAGTCTTCCTGAGGTAGAGGGCTCGGTCCACCACCATGGTTCCAAACTGAATGAGGACCATCACCAAAAACGGCCCTGGGACCTGGTCCTCCGACAGTGAAGAGGTGATGTCCACAGCTGCTGAGTGTTTCTGGGGAAGAGACAACAAGTTCATGCCCAAGACAGGCCATTCATGGGAAGGAGCGCCATCGCCGTGGGTCAGGGTGGGTGCTGTGGCCTCTCCCCCAACCTACCCCAAAGGCCCAAAAGCCGAAGACAATGATGATGAAGTCCACAGTGTCAGCCAGGAACATGAGCACATACACGTCAGTCACGGCGCTATAGTCCGGGTGGATGAGGTTGTAAAAGAACTGTTTGATGGGCACGTAGATCTGCAGCGTCCTGCCAAATGGAGACCCCCACCCCCAACCCGCTTGTTTCAGGAAGGGCAGGATGGCAGAAATGACCAGACATTGCCATCATGGCATTCTTCCACAGTCCCCTTTCCAGTCAGGTCCCACCTTCCTCTCTCTGCCTCAGGATAGTCCCGCTGTGGACGGCTCCTGTTCTAACGGAGAGCGTATACATGTTTACTGCCAAGATAGGTACTGCAGCCCTCTCTGCTGATGGCACCGCAACCCTCTCCTCTTGCTTGAAGGATAATAGAATGGTATGATGCCCTGGGAACGAGGTGTTGGGTTTGTAGCCTGATTCAATTGCTCACTACCTGCAGGAACCATGAGCATGCTATGCAACCTCTGTGTTTAGTTTTCTCATCCGTAAAACTGGAGTGGTAAGAAGACCTGATGCCTAGGGCCAAGGTGGGAAGTAAAGGAGGGAATGCATGAGGGTGCTCACACTTGGAGTGCTTGGTCCGTGTGCGTCTGAATGTGTGATGTCCCTGCTCCTCCTGTTTTAGGGCCTGTGTCCATCATGGCTCCCACATACTGCCCTGGCCTTTTATCTGTGCCTTGTTCTGTGCCTCAGTGCAGTGTCCTGCTGGCTCTTGCTCCTCTGTCTAGCCTTTGCCCTATCTTTGCTCTGGGACCTGCCTTCAGTTCAATGCCACGTTCAGGTGCCACTGGCTCTCCTGCTCTCAGAGCCTCTGTTCAGGGCTCCACTCCCAGCTGGCAGTCCCAGTCCCATGCACCACTTCCATCCCCAGCAGGTGGCAGGACCTGTGTAGTTTGCTGGGGAACAGGTGTATGACCACGGACAAAGCATTTCCCCACCATGCACTTCTGTCCCCTTCTCAGGGTAAAAGTGCAGCTCTAAGGCCCTTCCAGCATTGACACTGTAGTCCTCTCAGTCTGGCTGGACTTCCTCATGATAATGCCTAAGAGCACAATCCATGAGCCCTTGAAATGGTCCATTTTCTCTGTTTGAATAGACAAGGCATGTGCATAAATGCAATGGATATAAAATGAATCACGCCTATGGAGAAATGATTTTTAAAGACAAGACAAAAAGGAGTAATTTCATTCTGCCTTACACAGGTAACATCTGTGACACAAGAAGTTACTTCTCTGCTCTTTGCCCCTGGTTTATAGGAAATAATAAAGCCCAAAACCGTAAAATAAAGCTCACATGCCAAATGTTCTCATGGACTCACTTCTTTACGGTGAAGGCCTTTGCTTTGATTAAATGTTCTTGAAGATTTTCCATATAAAGTTCCCTTTTGCTTTTTTGCTTAATACTCAAAACGTTGCTTCCTTTTTGACTGCTGTTTCGGGTGCTTGGGCTGCCTAGAAATAAAAATAGATCACAAGATGGATGGTGAAGCCTGGGGTCTGTTCGCCTAGATATGCCAGAAGCAGCCCTGAGAGCCCACACGGTAGAGGGATGGCTCAGGACTGTTTGGGAGGATGAGTATGCACGGATGCATTTGTGAACAATGACTGAGCCCTTTGGGATCGGTCCTCTCAACTCTGCTCCCACCGTAGGCCTGGGGGGTTTCACACCCCATGGTGGCTCTCTCCTGGATTGTTATGCAATCTTTGTTTCAGAAGGAAATACACTGGAAGAATACTTTTTATTGTGCTAACTAGGGCACTAGGATGCGGGTGCTCCAGACAGGATGCCCCATGTCTGTTTTCCTATCCTAGTTTCTCTAATTATAAAATGAATATGACATAATCTGCCAGTATCTGCCTCAAAATCAGGTTCTGAAGATGACTATACACCACTGCATGGAAAGCTTCAGACAGGAGCCCCATAGATACAAAAGTCTAGTGATTCCAAGGGGGCAGCTGTGAGGCGTATCTACTTTCTGATCATACTCATTGTTTAGGAAAAAAATAATTATTAGACTAGGAAATAACCATAGTTTGGCTAAAAGTTCTCATCAATTACATCTAAATATGTTTAAAAAATACATTGTGATTGACAGCACTATGGATATGCCCTGCAAATTTTTCGCATGTAACAAAAATTATCATGAGCCTGGCGTTTATTAGGTACAAGGCAGTGTGCAGGCCATTTTTCACAATTATCTGAAACCCTTGTCCTGAGATACAATAAGCTGTTTTGGGTAATGGGGTGACACAGCTGAGGCGGGATTTGAACTCTGGTTTCTCTGATTTCAAAGCCCTTTTCTTCTCACATAACAATGTCTGTCTCTTGATAGCACCCAATACACTCCCTTGCCCCAGACCCACAGGCACGAGAAAAACAAGGCCACCTGGGGGCTAACTGTGGCCTAGATATATTGTGTTGACAGATACCTCTCTGGGATCTGTTTGAAGAAAAGCTGGATCTCTGGGATGGCTCGGAGTTGCTGCTGGAGCGCTTCCTCCGGACAGCTGTCTGCTGCTCCGGGAAGGTCACATACACTGACTCCACGGACGCGGCCAGGTTGATGGACTTGAGAGAATCCGAGGAGTCCCTCCTGCCATGACCGAGGGAGAGCTCATCATCTGATCCCTCCTTGTCCATGCCACTTTCCGTCATGTCATCTTCATCCCATAAGCTGTGGCACTGAGAAAGCAGGGACAGGGACAAATGAGGCTACTATTTCAGGTGGAACCCTTGGTATTCTGTCTTACAAAATCTCATCCAACAAACTGTCCTTCAAGATTAGAAGAAAAGGTGATAGGGTTTGGCTGTGCCCCCAGATCTCACCTTGAATTCCCAGGTGTGATGGGAGAGACCCGGTGGGAGGTCATTGAATTATGGGGGCAGGTCTTTCGCGTGCTGTTCTCATGGGAGTGAATAAGTCTCACGAGATCTGATGGTTACAAAAAGGGGAGTTTCCCTGAACAAGCTCTCCTCTCTTTGCCTGCCACAATCCAAGTAAGATGTGACTTGCTCCTCCTTGCCTTCCGCCATGATTGTGAGGCCTCCCCAGCCACATGGAACTGTAAGTCCATTAAACCTCTTTCTTTTGTAAATTGCCCAGTCTCAGGTATGTCTTTATCAGCAGCATGAAAATGGACTAATACACAAGAAAAGAAAGCTTGTCTAGAGCTTTATGAGGGTCCCAGTAGGGAAGAGATGTGTGGGTGTAGACAGTAAGATTTTAGCTGATAATTAAGATGGAGACATAGCTTTTGGCAGATGGACTTAGGATGAAATTACAGTGACTTGACTTATTGGACGGAAAGTCACCCTGATGACCTTGCTGCTGTCGGACGGAGCTCTCCCCTGAACTCTTTGGCCACGCATTTGCTCCCCAAGACATTGCCTAGTCCCCTCTCTGACTCAAGAACTACGTGGAGGACAAGAGCTCCAGACCAATTTGTCAGAAATCAGTCGGTCAAAACCAACTCAGAGAATGATCAATGCACCAGTCACTCAATTGACAGATGATTCTTTCTTTTTTTTTTTAGACAGAGTCTTGCTCTGTTGCCCAGGCTGTAGTGCAGTGGCGTGTTCTCGGCTCACTGCAAGCTCCACCTCCCGGGTTCATGCCATTCTCCCACCTCAGCCTCCCAAGTAGCTGGAACTACAGGTGCCCGCCACCTCACCTGGCTAATTTTTTGTATTTTTTTTAGTAGAGACGGGGTTTCACCATGTTAGCCAGGATGGTCTCGATCTCCTGACCTCGTGATCCACCAGTCTCGGCCTCCCAAAGTGCTGGGATTACAAGTGTGAGCCACCACGCCCGGCCTGACAGATGATTCTTAAATATTTATTTGTAAATGTGTTATTCTTAAACATATTCAGTGAATATTCTTATAAACCTAACAAACATTTTAGCTTTTCATAATGGGATTTTTCATTTTATATGGATTTCTTTCCAATTATTTTAAGAGTTGTTTCCTCTTTGGCCAACATTCATATACTTAGATTATTTCACAACTTTCTTGTAGTATATTTACTTGTTTGCCAATTCTTCTAATTATTTATCAAATATACAGCAATTTGTATTAAATAGGATGGTTTCAAGCACTTTTGAAATTTCTTTAGTTTTAATTGTTTGGTTTTCATGGCAACATTACATGAAAGATTTATTTTTTCAAAAGCTATGGGGTACCTTGTCTTCTTAAGAAAAGATTTATCATTCTAAAAAGTATTTTTATATCTTTAATTAAAATTTTAACATAATGCCATTACCTCAAATCTCATATACATTCATATATTTGAAATTTTCAGAAAGAGTAAGAATACCAACAAGAAACACTAAGATTTTATATGTTTTAAATATAAAATTGCAGCAGTTAAGCCATTTGAACATTGATGAAAAGATAGTAAAAGTGCCTAAAGAGTTACAATAATTTTAAATGATACAAAAGAATGCAAAGGTTGCAAGAGAATTCTGAAGTGCTCAAAATTATACCATCAAGTATTAAATACCGAAATTTAAAAAATGAATTTCTAAGACTGAAAAAACAAGGTTAATACATTTATTCATATGTTCATAATAAAAATCAGTATACTAAATAAATTCAAGTAATTAACATATCCATCAAAAGAACGGTGGCTAACTGGTTTCCTTAGTTACATAGCTTTAAAAAACCTGCCACAACCCAACGACCCAGGGAAGGCTCCCTCCAAACTGAGGTCTTGGGTACTTTGCAAAGTGATGGAAGCTAGAGTGAGGAGGTTGACCAGAGTACACTCAGATGAAACCGAGTTTGAAACAGTTCACTGAGCTAGGGCAGAAGAAGTTAAATACACCGTTCCATATCTATGTGTGCATGTATGTATATGTATGTGTATGTATTAACTTATGCCAAGCCTTGTTCTAAACCGGATCCTAGGGACTAAGAAAGATACTCCTGGATAAAAGGAATTTACAATATTTTATATAAGACACAAGGTTAAGGTGAGAGAAGGAAAGTAAGGTTGTAAAAAGAGGTACATTCATACATAAAATGTATGCTATGCAACAATTTCTATTTATTAGAATTAAGTGGCATATTTACAGGTTTAGTTTATAGTTCACAGCATGTGAGAAGGAAAAACACATGAAGTTGCTCAGAAGAACAGGAGTTCCTGAGGCTGAGGAAGGGCCATGCTGTATAAAGGCCCTCGTCCAGCAGGATCATGAGTGGCCTCCTCCACAATAAGCAGGAGAAAGCACAGCTCTGGGTTCCACTGGGCAAGTTAATATGTGGTCTCCCACCAACAGCTAATGGTTTCATGACAAGAAACCACCCAATGAAAGCAATTCTGCTAGAAGAAGGAAGGCCGAAGCTGGGATGGAGATGAGACAACATGATCCACACATATTGTGGCTCTCCGATGCTCTGGCTTAAACTGGAGGCAGAATTTAGTGTATCTGGCCTTAGAATACTGCACATCATTCAAGCAATGTTCCACAAAGTGGATTCATGATCATGCATTTAACCCAGGTTGGAAACATGGGGAAATATTCTCCCAGATTTATCGTAAGTTCCGTTATTGAGGTACCATACGCGTTGGAAAAAACGTCCACTAAATGAATGTAACTTTTTTCTTTTCTCTTTTAAAAGACAAACAACAAACAAACAAACAAAAACATATGAGTAGATGCCAACCACCGACCCCTCAACCCCATCACCAATCCTGATGTCCAGGTCACCTAGGACGATTATGGGGACTGCAACGGCCCTACTTGAACTGATTAATTATTAACATGCAGTACCTTCAAAATTGATCGATGAAAGAACAGAGCTAGGAGCTGGATGAGGTCATAAAGGACATAACCTTCCTTCTTCTCCACTCCTATGATGTTTGGGGGGTGGTACGGTTTATCTTTGTTCACCTCCGCGTTCTTATTCCAGGGAAAGAACCCAAATTGGAAGAAATATTTGACTACAATTGCCACCTACACACAGATGACAGAAATGTAGAAAATTACTCCTTCTTTTAGGAATAGATATACCTGTATATGGGAAAGAGCAATACGACAGTTAAGAAAGAGACCCGCATTTCACAGTTTTGATGGTAGGAAAGCACATAATTACGTGGAATAGTAAAGTATCATTCTCGCGGACTCTTGACTTCACAACAGAAGCAGGGCCTGACTATCACAGTGTCTTCCACTGTAGGTCTAGCAAGGCCAGTCGGACGCCTCAGGCCCCTGCTTTGATTGGTCATTTCCTCTTCTTTTGAGGTGTTGGCATTTACACTGATTTAATTAGATATTGATGTAATTACACAGCTATTAAATATGTTACTTAGGGAAACCTGAACAGAACATACTCGTATCTTTCTAGTTTCTGTACTTCTTTAATTTGCAATCTATAGATGCCTATCACGTGGTTATGATGTATGCAGTTTTCACTTTCCTCCATCATATCTGTGTGCCACGTTAGTCTGGGAGCCACTAAAAAACAGAAATGCATATTTGCTTTCTATTCATCTTTGTATTCTGGTGTGTAGCAGGGTTCTTGGTTTCTGACATGTGGTTTGTATTACAGAGCAAAGCAACATCAAGAATTCCCACTTACTTCAGTCCTCAGTGCAATGTGACAAGAAAAGGGAGAGCCTCAACTTAACTTATATAGAAATATTTTATTTTTTTTTAGAGATGAGGTCTCAATCTGTTGCTCATGGTGGAGTGCAGTGGCACAATCATAGCTCACTGCAACCTCAAACTCCTGGGTGCAATCCTCCCACCTCTGCCTCCCAAGTAGCTTGGACTACGGGTGTTTGTACACCATGCCTGCCTAATGTTTTTAATTTTTTTTGTAGAAATGGGGTCTCGCTATGTTGCCCAGGCTTGTCTTGAACTCCTGGCCTCAAGTATCCTCCTGCCTTGGCCTCTTGAAGTGCTGGGGCTATAGCCAGAAATATTTTATTTTTAAGGTGAAAGCTATACAAGAATCTCTTGTTCACTTTTCCACATTCTTGGCACTTCCTTTTACTTCAGCCCTAGGTAAGAAAGGGAATCTGATAAATGTGCTCACATTGTTATAGACTGGCACCCATTCTCTTTTTTTTTTTTTTTTGAGATGGAGTCTGGTTCTATCTCCCAGGCTGGAGTGCAGTGGCCAGATCTCAGCTCACTGCAAGCTCCGCCTCCCGGGTTGACGCCATTCTCCTGCCTCAGCCTCCGGAGTAGCTGGGACTACAGGCGCCGCCACCTCGCCCGGCTAATTTTTTGTATTTTTTAGTAGAGACGGGGTTTCACGGTGTTAGCCAGGATGGTCTCGATCTCCTGACCTCGTGATCCACCTGTCTCAGCCTCCCAAAGTGCTGGGATTACAGGCTTGAGCCACCGCGCCCGCCTGGCACCCATTCTCTAAACAGGCAGTCATTTACATCCTGAAGTAATGTTACCCTTTATTTTCCTTTTTTTTTTTTTTTTTTGAGGCGGAGTCTCGCTCTGTCGCCCGGACTGGAGTGCAGTGGCCAGATCTCAGCTCACTGCAAGCTCCGCCTCCCGGGTTTATGCCATTCTCCTGCCTCAGCCTCCCGAGTAGCTGGGACTACAGGCGCCCGCCACCTAGTTTTTGTATTTTTAGTAGAGACGGGGTTTCACCGTGTTAACCAGGATGGTCTCGATCTCCTGACCTCGTGATCCACCCGTCTCGGCCTCCCAAAGTGCTGGGATTACAGGCTTGAGCCACCGCGCCCGGCCTCCTTATGGAAGTAAGATGCATGCTATCAATACGTTAAACCAAATACTTTTGAGATGCTTTACTGTATAGCTTTGTTTTAATTTTGCTACTGAATTACTTATAACCTACAAAACTTCTAGGCCTTGGGTGTGCATCCAGCATGAGCACTGTCATTGAAGAAGTAATTACAGCACTATTGAAAGTGAAAACTTTTCCTTACAAGTCAGGGAAGAAAATCCGTCTCTTCGCAAACCTGAGAATACAAAGCACCATGGTCGTCCAGGCACCAAGAATATCGAGCTTTTTTGTTGTTTAAGTCCCTGTATGGTTTTCGTGGGCATTCGTGATCCTGTCTATGTTGAACAGGTCAGGACAGAAAGCAGGAACATAAGAGTGAGCAGAAGGCTCCTCATACCCCACATGGGATGTAAACGGGCTGGCGTCCACCCTTCAGATGCTAAGTGGGTGCTTGTACAATTTTGTGTTGCGACGTATGGATATTTGCTTTTGCGTTTAAAAATGAAAAGTATGTATGATATATTCAAACTATGTCCAAAGTGCCAGACGGTATCATTTAACACAGGGTCCATTCATTGAACCCCAGTGATGCCAGGCCTTGTGCTCGACTCTACAGAAGCCCGATAGCATCTCAGTGGTTAATATTGTAGGCCAGGTAACCGGGCTTCAAAAGTGTCCCCACCCCTCACCAGTTGGGCAACTTTGGCCATTTAATCTCATTGATACTGTGTCCTTATCTGTTAAATGGGAATGATACCAGTATGCACCGTATGTGAGGTGTGAAGTGTGAAAAGATTTTTAGAATTGTGAGTGCTACGTAACTGTTGCTGCTGACGATTTGTGTATCTAAGAATGTCTGTGGAACTGCATGTTCCATGTGAAACTGGGATCAGGGTAGGCCCACCTCGAGAGAGGACACAGGGACACAAGGTACGCTTGACCTTGCATAGCCGCCTGAAGCCATCCACAGGGGTCTGCGTCCAGGCCTACCTCGGTATAGACAATGGCCATCATCCAGAATCGGCGGCTGGGCCTGGGGACGGACAGCATGGCCCAGAGGAAGATGAGGATGGGAAGCAGGAGCGTGATCATGGAGGCAGAGACCATGTGATTGAGGATGATCACGAAGTAGCACACCATCTCCGAGCGGGCCACCAGGGTATTGTACATGGCATAGAAGAGCAGCAGAAATCGGGGCTGTCCCATGTAGAATTTTTCTGACTCTTCAAGCTCATCATCGTGAAACATCCTGTTAAAGTAAACCACATGATAATATGTCTATCTTTTTTTTTTGAGACGGAGTTTTGCTCTTGTTGCCCAGGCTGGTGTGCAATGGCACGATCTTGGCTCATGGCAACCTCTGCCTCCCAGGCTCAAGCAATTCTCCTGCTTCAGCCTCCTGAGTACCTGGGATTACAGGTGCCCACCACCACACACAGCTAATTTTTTTGTGTTTGTGTTTTTAGTAGAGAGGGGGGTTTCGCTATGTTGGCCAGGCTGGTCTTGAACTCCTAACCTCAGGTGATCCACCCACCTCAGCCTCCCAAAGTGCTGGGATTACAGGCGTGAGCCACCATGCCCGGCCATGCCTGTCTTTAATTTCTCCAAATTACTGATTTTCATTTAGCACCATCCTCCCTGCTGTGTCCCCCACTTCCTATGTCCCCGTTTTTCCTTCAGAGACAACCTAATATCAGACTTTATGATAGAAAGAAATGTCCACACAAGGCTCTCGGTTTTGCTGGTTCTAGAACCAGTCATGGAGTTTGCTTTGTACTTGCAATGCAAGGAGTCTTGGAACTGTCTGTCTCCTCTCAGTGTCTAGGTGAACTTTTTTTCTGTATATGAATTTGTCTGTATACAGAATAAGGGCGTATATTTAAGTGGCGATTTGGGATACGTGTCTGACCTGCTCGCTGGACCCTTACTTGTTCAGCAGCAGCTCGCTGGCCGTCAGCTCGTGCGTCAAGGGAGGTAAGATGCTGGACCCCAGCTTGTCGGTGCGGCTGTCGTCCGGGCTTACTGCCATGTGGTTCTTGCCTGCAGAGTTGTCCTGCGAGCCGAAGGACACATGCTTGAAGCTCACAGCCTTGCTGTAGGAGGGTGGGGCCTCCACGTCCCCATCCAAGGTGGAGAACTGTGTCAGCTCTTCCTCTGGGGTGAGGCTGGCCTCTTCAGCACCCATGGCTCCCACATCGTACCCGGCGGCCTCGTACTCCTTGGCCTCCCTGGGCTCAGGCACTGTGCTCCCTGCCTCCTCCTCCTGCTCAGCCTCCACCTCCTCAATGGTCTCAGTGGTCCCCTGGCGTGAGTACAGCATGGTGCACTGCGTGGGCTCGCTGTTGGGAGAAAGGGTGGGCACAGAGCCCCTGTCTTAGCATCCACACTCCTGGGGCTCTTTCCCATTCCTGAGAGACCTCATCAGAACTCCTAAGGAAATGCCCCAGTTTTTCCCCCTGCATTCCATCTGCTTTGTTCTTTTGGGATAATCACTCCTGTTCTGCAGACACTGCAAACAGCAGCCTCTCCAATGCAATTGTTGACAGTGCACACACACAGTTTAGAACCAGAGCCAGTCACATGGCTCTCAAAGAGCAGAACCCGCCCCCGTAACAAGTGTGGAGTATCTGGATTCCCAGCCTCGGGTTCCAGAGTCTGTTTCCATATCAACAAAGTACAGTTTACCCACTGCTCTGTCTGCTTCCAGGGGGGGCATCCCTGGATGGGAGAAGCTCTGAAGGCTTTGACCAAGAGCTAAGTCTTAGCAAATAGCTATTCTACCCTGCATCCTGCACAACAGACCCACCCAGACCATAAGAGGGGAATGGGAATGATTACATATTGGCTACCCTGGACAGCTGTGTGCTTGATAAAACATGCCAGCCTTCTTTCATGTTTATTCTTCCTGCTTTTCCATCCTTTGCCTTTTTTGCATTTCTGTGCATCCCGTCTGTGGAATCGCCACCCTCGTCCCAGCTCCCTGCACTGTGCCCAGGGCTTCCCCTTCCGCACAGGACTCCACCCACTCTCTCCCCATGCAAGCTCTCCTCGACCCTTCTCCCTTCCAGCTGCCCACTCCACCCCAGGGCGTGCTTCTGTTCTTTCCTCCCGACGACTTCACTTATTTTCTCCTACCAGTTCCTCTTTGAGTGCTCCTTTTCCAGAAGCTTCTCTACTCTCATCCTCACTTCCTGCCTTTGGCGTTCTGTTCTTTTTTCTCGTATCCTTTGTCTCCTTCTTTTGTTCCTATATTCTTTTAACTTTCCCTGTCAGGTCCGTGCAGACAAGGTTGGCCACTGACAAGAGGGCAGCCATTGACATTCATGGCTTGCTCGGCCTCAGACACATCCAGCCATGGAGGGGAGAGGGGCAAAATCCACCTGGAGACTGGGAATCTGCCTTGGATGTGGGAGGATGTGTTAGACTCTGAAATATGTACTCTTATCTGAATGGTATGTGTGACCACCTGGGTTCCATAAACACTGAGATTCTCACATGCATAGACTGTACCCATGTTTCTTGTCACAGACACCAGTATGGACATATGGATGAGTGAATGAATGGATGAACCTTGGCACAGCCGTTCACGGCATCCTGTGACTGAAGAACCAGACGGGCCTGAGCTTTTGATGCCCGCTCAGGTGTTCAGAATCCCCAGGGCTGTGTCCCTGAGTGCGCACATCATGGAGGGGCTGCTGAAATGCCAGGCCAAACCCGATTTTTGCTAAGACTTACCTCAATTAGATACACCTCCTAGGAAGGCCATGCCATTGACCCATTGCCCAGGGAACTTCCAGACTACTGGAGCCAACCCCACACCAGGTCTCACGGCTATTAAGACTGTCATCAATCCTAATCATGCTCGCTTTGGTTTGGAACTCCTGTGGCACCAAGGGGCGGAGAGTACCTTCAGAGGTCAAGAAAATGGGCTGGCATGGCAGGCACATGCCCGCCAGAGGACTCTGTCAAATGGCCAAGGCATTCCCATCAATGCCAGTGCCAGCGTACTGCAGGGCTGCACGGAGATACACAGCTGCCAGAGAAAAGAAGATGCCCTCTGACTTGCCACCATGAGCAGTCAAAATGTAACTTGTTTTGGATTGGGCTGTTTTCGTGTTAGGAGAAGCACAGTGTAGCTGCTGAGTTCAGTGTCTCCCCCGACCATCCTAAGGCAATTCAAAAAGAGTTTTTGGGTTGTATGCCAATAATTTTATTTCTAAATGAATACTGTTTTAGGGTAGGATTTCAGAGAACTTAAGCCACAGTTATTTTTTCCCCAAAATAAAAGTTATAGGCTACAAAGGTGATGCACTCTGCTGCATAATATTCTTTTTAAAAACCAATGGTAAACTATATTCTGACTTTTATGTCAATTAGGCAAATAACATGCAGACTTATTCAATATTCAGTGAAAATGACTACCTATGACAGATTTTTAGTTTTTTCCCTACTGCATGCATCTTTTGATGAAATGATGAGAAGTTTTCTACCTTTGCAAACAGAGTTCCCCCTTTGAGTAGTGCCCACAGAAGCTCTACATTATGGAGGAAACATGCATATGTCTCCGAAAATGGAAAGTGTGAAATACTGAAAACATGGAGGAGAATGTTTGTGATAAGGATTTTTAAAGAAACTCCTAACAGACAAAAACTAAAGAGCGGTTAGTTTAATATAATGCTGTCCTGAGAACAATTACATCTCAGAGAGGGCAGTGGTTATGCTTCTGTTAGTCATGCAGATTCTTAAAATAAAAATGAAATAAAAACATACCTCACAAGAACTTATATTTGCAATGACATAAAGGGACATAAAGGAATGACATCCGTTCCAATCCATTCTATTCCATTCCAGTCCATTGCATATTCCATTCCATATTCCATTCCATTCCATTCCATATTCTATTCCATTCCACATTACATTCCATTCCATATTCAATTTCATATCATATTCCATTCCATTCAATTCCCTTCCATATACCATTCCATTCCATTCTGTTCCATATTCCATTCCGTTCCATATTCCATTCCAATCCATATTCCATTCCATTCCATTCCCTATCCCATTCCATTCCATTCCATTCCATATTCCATTCCATTCAATATTCCATTCCATTCCATTATATTACATATTCCATTCCATTCTGTATTCCATTGCATTTCATTCCATTCCGTTCCCTTCCATTCCATTTCATATTCCCTTCCATTCCATTACGTTCTGTTCCATTCCGTTGCAATGTATTCCATATTCCATTCCATTGTATATTGCATTCCATATTCCATTCAATTTCATATTGCATATCATTCCATTCCTTTTCATTCCATTCCATATTCCATTCCATTTTGTTCCATATTGCTTTCCATTCCATATTCCACTCCATTCCATTCCACACCTCTCTGTTCCATATTCCATTCTATAGCATATTCCATTTCATTCCATTTCATTTTATTCCATTCCATTCCATTCCGTTCAATTCCGTTCCAGATTTTATTCCATTCCATTCCATTCCATTCCGTTCTATATTCCCTTCGATTCCATATTCAAATACATTTCATTCCATATTCCATTCCATTCCATTCCGTATTCCATTCCATTCCATATTCCATTCCATTCCATATTCCATTCCATTCCATTTCATTCCATTCCATTTTATATTCCATTCCCTTACATTCCATTCCGTTACGTTCCTTTTAATTCCATATACATTTCCATTCCACTTTTCATTCCATTCCATCTTCCATTCCATTCCGTATTTCATTCCATTCCATATTCCATTCCATTCCATTCCATTCCATCCCATTCCATATTCCATTCCATTCCATATTCCATTCCATTCCTTTCCATATTCCATTCCATTCCATTCCATATTCCATTCCAACCGTATTCCATTCCATTCCATATTCCATTCCATTCCATATTCCTTTCCATTCCATTCCATTCCCTTCCGTTCCATACCATTCCATTTCATATTTCGTTCCATTCAGTTCCGTTCTGTTCCATTCCGTTCCATTCCATGTTCCATTCCATTCCATATTCCATTCCATTACATTCCATACTCCATTGCATTCCATGCCATTCCTTTCCATTCCTTATCTCATTCCATTCCATTCCATTCTATATTCCATTCCATTCCATTCCGTTCCATATTCCATTCCATTCAATTACATATTACATTCCATTCGCTTCCATTTCATTCCATATTCCATCCAATTGCACTCCATTCCATTCCATTCCATATTCCATTCCATTCCGTATTCATTTCCATTCCATTCCGTATTGCAGTGCATTCCATTCCATTCCATTCTATTGTTATTCCATTCCATTCCATTCCATTCCATTCCATTCCATTCCATTCCATTCCATTCCATTGCATATTCCATTCCATTTCATTCAATTCCATTTCATTCCATATTCCATTGCATTCTATTCCATTCCATTCCATTCCATTCCATTCCATATTGCAATCCATTGCATTCCATTTTCCATTCCAATCCATATTCCGATTCATTTCATACTAAATTCAATTCAATTTTTTTTCCATATTCAATTACACTCCATTCCATTTTCCATTCCATTCCATTCCATTCCATTCCATTCCATTCCATTCCATTCCATTCCATTCCTTTTCAGGGTCTATTCCATTCCATTCCATTGCATTCCGTTGCATTCCATTGGATATGCCATTCCATTTCATATTCCATTCCATTTTATTCCATTTAATATCGTTCCATTTTATTCCATTCCGTTTTCCATTACATTCCATATTCCATTCCATTTCATATTCCATTCCATTCCATGCCATTCCATATTCCATCCCATTCCTTTCCATTCCATTCCATTCCTATTCCATTCCATTCCATTCCATTCCATATTCCATTCCATTCCATGCCATGTTCCTTTCCATTCCATTTCATTCCGTATTCCATTCTATTCCATATTCCATTATATTCCATATTCCATTCCATTCCATATTGCATTCCATTCTATCCCATTCCATTCCATATTCCATTCCATTCCATTCCATTCTGTTCCATATTCAATTCCATTCAATATTCCATTCCATTCCATATTCCATTCCATGACGTTCCATATTCCACTCCGTTACATTCCATACTCCATTCCATTCCATTCCATTCCATTCCATTCCATATTCCATTCTATTCAATATCATATTCCATTCCTTTCCATTCCATTCCATATTCCATTCCATCCCATTCCTTTCCATTCCATATTCCATTCCATTCCGTTCAATTCCGTTCCAGATTCTATTCCATTCCATTCCATTCCATTCTGTTCCATATTCCCTTCGATTCTATATTGAAATACATTTCATTCCATATTCCATTCCATTCCATTCCGTATTCCATTCCATTCCATATTCCATTCCATTCCATTCCATTTGATTTAATATTTCGTTCCTTTTCGTTCCGTTCCATTCCATACTCCATTCCATTCCATATTCCTTTCCATTCCATTCCATTCTATTCCATTCCATTCCATTGCATTCTAGATTCCATTGCATTCCATTCCATTCCATTTCATTGTATTCCATTCCTTTCCATTCCATTCCATATTCCGTTCCATTTCATTCCATTCCATTCCATTTTCCATTCCTTTCTATTCCATTCCATTCCATTCCATTCCATTCCATTCCATTCCATATTGCAATCCATTGCATTCCATTTTCCATTCGAATCCATATTCCTACTCATTTCACACTCCATTCAATTCAATTTTTTTCCATATTCAATTACACTCCATTCCATTTTCCATTCCATTCCATTCCATTCCATTCCAGATTCTATTCCATTCCATTCCATTGCATTCCGTTCCATTCCATTTCATATTCCATTCCCTTCTATTCCATTCAATATGTTTCCATTTCATTCCATTCCATTTTCCATTGCATTCCATATTCCATTCCATTTCATATTCCATTCCATTTTATGCCATTCCATATTCCATTCCATTCCTTTCCATTCCATCCCATTCCTGTTCCGTTACATTCCATTCCATATTCCATTCCATTCCATGCCATGTTCGGTTCCATTCCATTTCATTCCATTTCATTCCATATTCCATTCTATTCCATATTCCATTCTATTCCATATTCCATTCCATTCCATATTGCATTCCATTCCATTCCATTCCATTCCATTCCATATTCCATTCCAATCCATTCATTCTGTTCCATATTCAATTCCATTCAATATTCTATTCCATTCCATATTCCATTCCATTATGTTCCATATTCCACTCCGTTATATTCCATATTCCATTCCATTCCATATTCCATTCCATTCCATATTCCATTCTATTCAATATCATATTCCATTCCTTTCCATTCCATTCCACATTCCATTCCATCCCATTTCTTTCCGTTCCATATTCCATTCCATTCCATATTCCATTCCAGTCCATATTCCATTCCATTCCGTTACTTTCCATTCCATTCCATTCCATTCCATTCCATTACATTACATTACATTCTATTCCTTTCTATATTCCATTTCTTTCCATATTCCATTCCATTCCATTCCATCGATTCCATTCCATATTCCTTTCTATTCCATATTCCTTTCCATTTCATTCCATTCCATTCCGTTCCATTCCATTCGATTTAATATTTCGTTCCTTTTCATTGCGTTCCATTCCATACTCCATTCCATTCCATATTCCTTTCCATTCCATTCCATTCTATTCCATTCCATTCTAGATTCCATTCCATTCCATTCCATTTCTTTGTATTCCATTCCATTCCATTCCATTCCATTCCATATTCCATTCCATTCCATTCCGTATTCCATTCCATTCCATTCCATTCCATTCCATTCCATTCCATTCCATTCCATTCCATTCCATATTCCATTCCATTTCCTTCCATTCCATTCCATATTTCATTCCTTTCTGTATTTCATTCCATTCCATTCCCTTCCATATTTCATTCCATTCCATTACATTCGATTCCTTTCCTTTCAGTGTTCCATTTCTTTCCATATTCCATTGCATTCCATTCCATTCGATTCCATTCCATTCCATATTCCTTTCCATTCCATTCCATTCCATTCCTTTCCGTTCTATTTGATTTCATATTTCGTTGCTTTCCGTTCCGTTCCATTCCATATTCCATTCCATTCCGTATTCCATCCCATTCCATTCCATTCCAGATATCATTCCATTCCAATCCATTTCATTCCGTTCCCTATTCCACTCCATTCCATTACATTAAATTCTATTCCATTCCATTCCCTATTCCATTCCATTTCGTTCAATTCCATTCCATTCCATACCATTACATATTCCATCCCATTCCGTATTCCATTGCATTCCATTCCATTCCGTTCCCGTCCATTCCGTTTCATATTCCCTTTCATTCCGTTTCATTCGGTTCCGTTCCATTTCATTCCATTCCATATTCCATTCCATTCTATATTCCATTCCATATTCCATTCCATTTCTTATTCCATTCCATTTAATTCCTTTTCATTACATTCCATATTCCATTCCTTTCCATTCCATTTCATTTCATTCCGTTCCATATTCTATTCCATTCCATATTCCATTCCATTCCATATTCCATGACATTCCATTCCATATTCCATTCCATTCCATTCCAGATTCCATTCCTTTCCATTCCATTCCATACTCTATTCTATTCCATTCCATTCTATTTCATTCCATTCCCTTCCATTCTATTGCATTGCATTTCATTCCACATTCAACTCCATTCCATTTCTTATTCCGTTCCATTCCATTCCATTTTCCATTCCATTCCATTCTATTCCATGTTCCATTCCATTTCATTCTACTTTGCCTTCCATATTCCATTCTATTGCATTCTCTTCCGTTCCATATCGCATTCCATTCCATATTCCATTGCATTCCATTCCATTCCGTTCCTTACCATTCCATTTAATATTCCGTTCATTTCCGTTCCCTTCCATTCTGTTCCGTTCCATTCCATTCCATATTCCATTCCATTATACATTCCATTTCATATTTCATTCCATTCTATATTCCCTTCCCTGCCATTCCATTGCATTCCGTTCAATATGCCATTGCATTCCATATTCCATTCCATTCCATTGCATATTCCACTCCATTCCATTCCATTCCAATCCTTTCCCTATTCAATTCCATTCCATATTCCATTCCATTCCATTCCATTCCATATTTCATTGCATTGCATTCCATTCCATTCTATTCCATATTCCATTTCATTCCATTCCATTCCATTCCATTTTATACTGAATTCCATTTCCTTCCCTATTCCATTCCATTCCATATTCCATTGCATTCCATTCCATTCCATTCCATTCCATTCCATACTCCATTCCAATCCATTCCATTCCATTCCATATTCCATTCCATTCCATTCTTTTACATTCCATTCCATAAACCACTCAATTCCATTCAATTCCATATTCCATTCCATTCCACTCTATTCCATTCCATTCCATTCCACATTCATTTCCTTTCCATTCCATTTCCTTCCATATTCCATTCCCTTCCATTCTGTATTGCAGTCCACACTGTTTATACAAACGGAGGCAAGATGGCGCAGTTCCGGGTTATTCGCCTTCAACTTTCCCGCGCCCAGGAAAGACACGGTTTGACTGCTCAGGTGCAACCAGACCTCCGACGGAGAAGAACTGGAACCCGCCTAGCCACACTTACCGCCCCGTCCCTGACCCGCCTATGTCCCTCCCACTGCCCTCCCATTCCCTGGCCCAGGACATAAAAGACGCTCCCAGCGGGCACGCGGAGCAAACTTCCTCGGCCCCTCCTCGTACGCGGGACCCAGGAACTTCGACCGAGAACGCCGGAGCGAACTTTCTCGGCCCCTCCTCGTACGTGGGACCCAGAAACCTCGTCCGAGAACGCCGGAGCGAACTTCTTCGGCCCCTCCTTGTGCACGGGACCCAGGAACCTCGCCCGAGAACGCCGAAGCGACTTTATCGGCCTCCACCGCCGGAGACCGGTGAACCTTGCTCCCTCCTTCACATTGGCTTGTATATAAAGTTTATTTTTTTGCCTTGGTTACTTGCCTTTTCTCTGGCATTTGCTCTGGGGGTCGCATTAAAGCAAATGACATACCATTCCATCCCATATTCCATTTCATTCCATATTCCATTCCATTCCACATTCCAATGCATTCCATTTTAAATTCCATTCCATTCCATTCCTTTCCATTCCTTTCCATTTCATTTCATATTCCGTTCCATTTAGTTCCGTTCCATTCCATTCCCTTCCATTCCATATTCCATTCCATTCCATTCAATATTACATTCCGTTCCATTCCATTCCATTCCATTCCATTCCATATTCCATTCCTTTCCATTCCAATACATTCCATTCCATATTCCATTCCATTCCATTCCAATACATTCCATTCCATATTCCATTCCATTCCATATTCCATTCCATTCCATTCCATTCCATTCCATTCCATTCCATTATATATTCCATTCCATTCCATATTCCATTCCATTCCATATTGCATTGCATTCCGTTCTATTCCTTTTCTTTCCATTCCATTCCATTTCATTCCATTTTCCATTCCATTTCATTATCCATTCCATTCCATTCCATATTCCATTCCATTCCATATTGCATTCCATTCCATTCCATTCCATTCCATCTTCCATTCCATTCCATTCAATTCCATTCCATATCATTACATTACATTACACTACATTGGATATTCCATTCCATTTTATATTAGGTTCCATTCCATTTCATATTCCATTTCATTCCATTCCATTTCATTCCATATTCCATTCCATTGCATACCATATTCCATTCCATTACATATTCCATTCCATTCCATATACCATTCCATTCTATTCCATTCCATATTATGTTCCATTCCATAGTACATTCCATTCCATATTCCATTTCACTCCATATTCCATTCCATTCAATTCCGTTACATTGCCTTCCATATTGTATTCCATTCCAATTTCCATTCCATTCCATGTCCTAATCCATTCCTTTCCATTCTGTTCCATTCCATATCGTTCCATATTCCATTCCATTCCATTCTATTCCATTCCATATTCCATTCCATTCCATTCCATTCCATTCCATTCCATTCCATTCCATTCCATATTCCATTCCATTCCATATTCTACTCCATTCCATTCCATAGTCCATTCCACTCCATTCCACTTTATATTGCATTCCATTCCATTCCTTCCGTACCATTCAATTCCATTCATTTTTCTTTCCTTTTCCTATTCCATTCCATTCCTTATTGCATTCCATTCCACATTCCATTCCACATTCCATTCCATTCCATTCCGTTCCATTCCATTCCATTCCATATTCTGTCCCGTTCCCTTCCGTTCCGTTTTGATTCCGTTGCATTTAATTCCATATTCCATTCCATTCCATATTCCATTCCATTCCATTCCATTCCATATTCCATTCCATTCCTTATTTCATTTCTTTCCATTCTATTTCATTCCATATTCCATTTCATTATATTCCATTCCATTCTAATCCATCCGTTTCATTTTCCATTCCATTTCAATCCATTCCATTCCATTCCATCCCATTCCATGTTCCATTCCATTCCATATTCCGTTCCATTCCACTCCATATTCCATTCCATTCCATTCCATATTCCATTCCATTACATATTCCATTTCATTCATTTCCACACTCCATTCCATTCCATTCCATTCCATTCCATTCCATTCCATTCCATTCCATTCCATTCCTTTCCATTTGATATTCCATTCCTTTCTATTCCATTCCATTCCATTCCATATTCTTTTCCATTCCATATTCCATTCCAATCCACATTGCATTCCATTCCGTATTCCACTCCATTCCATTCCTTCCATTCCATACCATTTCATATTCCATTCCAATCCATATTGCATTCCATTCCATTCCGTTCCATTGCATTTCATTCCATTCCATTGAGTTCCATTCTGTTCCATGTTCCATTCCATTCCATTCCATTCCATTGCATATTCCATTCCATTTCCTATTCCATTCCGTTCCATATTCCATTCCATTCCATATTCCATTCCATCCCATTCCTTTCCATTCCTTATTTCATTCCATTCCATATTCCATTCTATTCCATATTTCTTTCCATTCCATTCCTTTCCCCTCCTTTCCATTCCATTCCATTTCATATTTCAGTTCATTCCTTTCCGTTGCGTTCCATTCAATTCCATATACCATTCCTTTCCGTATTCCATTCCTTTCCATTTTATTCGAATCCATTCCGTTCCACTCCATTCCGTATTTTATTCCATTCCATTCCATTTCATTCCTTTCCATATTCCATTCCATTCCATTCCATTCCATTCCATTCTTTCCATAGTCCATTCCATTCCATTCCATTTATTTAAAATCCTTTCCATTATGCAATACTTTCCATATTCCATTGCATTCTATTCCATTCCATTTTCGATTTCATTGCATTCCATTCCATTCCATTCCCTATTCCATTCCATTCCATTTTCCATTCCATTCCATCCATCCCATTCCATATTCTAATCCATTCAATATTCCAATCCATTCCATTCCATATTCCATTCCATTCCATATTCCATTCCATTCCATTCCATATTCCATTCCATTCCATTCCATTGCACATTCCATTGCATTCCATATTCCATTCCATTCCATATTCCATTTCATTCCATTTCGTTCCATTCCATTCCATTCCATTCCATTCCATTCCATTTCATTCCATTGCATATTCTATTCCATTCCATTCCATTCCATATTCCATTCCATTCCATATTCCTTTCCATTACCTTCCATTCCCTTCTGTTCCCTTCCATTCCATTTCATATTTCTTTCCGGTTTGTTCCATTGCATTAAATTCCATATTGCATTCCATTCCATTCCATATTCCATTCCATTCCATATTCCATTCCATTCCATTCCATATTCCATTCCACTCCATAATCATTTGCATTTCGTATTCCATTCCATTCCATTCCATATTCCAATCCGTTCCACATTCCATTCTATTATTTTCCATTCCATTCCATATTCATTTACACTCCATAGTCATTTCCATCCCATATTCTATTCCGTTCCATATTCCATTCCATTCCATTCCATTCCTTTCCATATTCCATTCCATTTCATTCCATTCCATATTCCATTCCATTTCATTCCATTCCATTCCATATTCCGTTCCATTTCATTCCATTCCATTCCGTTCCATCCCATTCCATATTCAAATCCACTCCATATTCCATTCCATGCCATTCCATTCCATATTACATTCCATTTCATACTCCATTCCATTCCTTCTTGTATTCCATTCCATTCCTTTCCATTCCCTTCCGTTCCATTTAATATTCCATTCCTTTGCATTCCATTCCGTTCCATTCCATTCTATTCCATATTCCATTCCACTCCATTCCATTCCATTCCATTCCATTCCATTCCATTCCTTTCAATATCCCATTGCGTTCCATTCCATTCCATTCCATTCCATTACATTACATTCCATACCATTTTATTCCCCGTTCCATTCCATTCCATATTCCATTCCATTCCATTCCATTCCTTTCCATTCCATTCCATTCCATATTCCATTCCATTGCATTACATTCATTTCCATATCCCATTCCATTCCATATTCGATTCCATTCCATTCCATTCCGTTCAATTCCATTCCATTCCATATTCTATTCCATTCCATTCCATTCCTTTCCATATCCCATTCCATTCCATATTGCATTCCATTCCATTCCATTCAATTCCATTCCATTCCATATTCTATTCTATTCCATTCCATTCCATTCCATTCCTTATTCCATTCCATTCCGTATTCCAATCCATTCCATATGCCATTGCATTCCATTTTATTCCGTTCCCTTCCATTCCATCTCATATTTAGTTCCACTCCATTATATTCCGTTCCATTCCATTCCATTCCATTCCATATTCCATTCCATTCCATATTCCATTCCATTCCATTCCATTCCATTCCATTCCATTCCATTCCATATTCCATTCCATTCTATGTTCCCTTCCATTGCATTCCATATTCCATTCCATTCCGTGTTCCATTCCATATTCTTTTCCATTCCATTCCATTCCTTATTCCATTTCATTGCAAATTCCATTCCATTCCATTCCATTCCATTCCATTCCATATTCCATTCCATTCCATTCCATCTTCCATTCCATTCCATACTGCATTCCATTCCATCTTCCATTCCATTCCATTTCCATTCCATTCCATATTCCATTCCATTCCATTCCATTCCATATTCCTTTCCATTTCTTTTTCCATTTCATTCTGTATTCCATTGCATTCCATATTCCATTCCATTCCATTCTATATTCCATTCCATTCCATATTCCTTTCCATTCCATTGTATTCAATTTTTTTCCAATTCACTCCGTTCCATTTACCTTTCCATTTCATATTCCATTGCATTGCCTTCCATTCCATTACGTCTTCCATTCCTTTCCATTCTATTCCATTCCATTCCATTCCACATTCCCTTCCATTCCATATTCCATTCCATATTCCCTTCCATTCCATATTCCTTTCCATTCCACCCTATTCAATTTCATTCCAAACCATTCCATTCCGTATTCCATTCCATATTCCATTCCCTTCCATTCCATTCCATTCCATTGCTTTCCGTTTTATATTCCTTTCCATTCCCTTCCATTCCATTCCATATTCCATTCCATTCCATATTCCATTACATTACATTCCATATTCCATTCTTTTTTTTAATTTTTATTATACTTTAAGTTCTAGGGTAGTTGTGCATAACGTGCAGGTTTCTTACATATGTATATTTTTGCCATGTTGGTGTGCTGTACCCATCAACTCGTCAGCACCCATCAATTCATCATTTATATCATGTATAACTCCCCAATGCAATCTCTCCCCCCTCCCCCCTCCCCATGATAGGCCCCAGTGTGTGATGTTCCCCTTCCCGAGTCCAAGTGATCTCATTGTTCAGTTCCCACCTATGAGTGAGAACATGCTGTGTTTGGTTTTCTGTTCTTGTGATAGTTTGCTAAGAATGATGGTTTCCAGCTGCATCCATGTCCCTACAAAGGACGCAAACTCATCCTTTTTTATGGCTGCATAGTATTCCATGGTGTATATGTGCCACATTTTCTTAATCCAGTCTGTCACAGATGGACATTTGGGTTGATTCCAAGTCTTTGCTATTGTGAATAGTGCTGCAATAAACATACGTGTGAATGTGTCTTTGTAGTAGAATAATTTATAATCCTTTGGGTATATACCCAGTAGTGGGATGGCTGGGTCATATGGTACATCTAGTTCTAGATCCTTGAGGAATTGCCATACTGTTTTCCATAATGGTTGAACTAGTTTACAATCCCACCAACAGTGTAAAAGTGTTCCTATTTCTCCACATCCTCTCCAACACCTGTTGTTTCCTGATTTTTTAATGATTGCCACTCTAACTGGTGTGAGATGGTATCTCATTGTGGTTTTGATTTGCATTTCTCTGATGGCAAGTGATGATGAGCATTTTTTCATGTGTCTGTTGGCTGTATGAATGTCTTCTTTTGAGAAATGTCTGTTCATATCCTTTGCCCACTTTTTGATGGGGTTGTTTGTTTTTTTCTTGTATATTTGTTTGAGTTTTTTGTAGATTCTGGATATTAGCCCTTTGTCAGATGAGTAGATTGCAGAAATTGTCTCCCATTCTGTAAGTTGCCTGTTCACTCTGATGGTAGTTTCTTTTGCTGTGCAGAAGCTCTTTAGTTTAATTAGATCCCATTTGTCAATTTTGGCTTTTGCTGCCATTGCTTTTGGTGTTTAAGACATGAAGTCCTTGCCCATGCCTATGTCCTGAATGGTACTACCTAGATTTTCTTCTAGGATTTTTATGGTATTAGGTCTAACATTTAAGTCTCTAATCCATCTTGAATTAATCTTCGTATAAGGAGTAAGGAAAGGCTCCAGTTTCAGCTTTCTACTTATGGCTAGCCAGTTTTCCCAGCACCATTTATTAAATAGGGAATCCTTTCCCCATTTCTTGTTTCTCTCAGGTTTGTCAAAGATCAGATGGATGTAGATGTGCGGTATTATTTCTGAGGACTCTGTTCTGTTCCATTGGTCAATATCTCTGTTTTGGTACCAGTACCGTGCTGTTTTGGTTACTGTAGCCTTGTAGTATAGTTTGAAGTCAGGTAGCGTGGCGCCTCCAGCTTTGTCCTTTTGACTTAGGATTGTCTTGGCAATGCGGGCTCTTTTTTGGTTCCATAGTGAACTTTAAAGCAGTTTTTCCAATTCTGTGAAGAAACTCATTGGTAGCTTGATGGGGATGGCATTGAATCTATAAATAACCTTGGGCAGTATGGCCATTTTCACGATATTGATTCTTCCTATACATGAGCATGGTATGTTCTTCCATTTGTTTGTGTCCTCTTTGATTTCACTGAGCAGTGGTTTGTAGTTCTCCTTGAAGAGGTCTTTTACATCCCTTGTAAGATGGATTCCTAGGTATTTTATTCTCTTTGAAGCAATTGTGAATGGAAGTTCATTTCTGATTTGTCTCTCTGCTTGTCTGTTACTGGTGTATAAGAATGCTTGTGATTTTTGCACATTAATTTTGTATCCTGAGACTTTGCTGAAGTTGCTTATCGGCATAAGGAGATTTTGGGCTGAGACGATGGGGTTTTCTAAATATGCACATGTACCCTAGAACTTAAAGTATAATTAAAAAAAAGATATAGGACTACTGCATTATGGGTATTTTTGAATTCTAACCTACCAGAGGGACCATTGTTTTAAAAGTTCTTTAGAAGTTATTTTTGGAACTACTATTTATACATGAAAGAATGTGGATGGATGTCAAAAGCATTATGGCAAAAGACAGAAACAAAAGGCTACATATTGTTTGATTCCATTCACCTAACATTTTAAAAACCACAAAACTATAGCAGTAAACTGGATCAGTGGTCACCAGTGACTGGGGTGAAAGGAGCAACTATAAAAAGGAGACTTCTGGGGTAATGAAACTATTTTACATATTGACTATGGTTGTGGTCACAAGACTGCCAAACTGTATACAGTTATTAACATTTATAGAACAATACACTTCAAAATGAGGATTTTATTGAATGCAAATTATACCTCAATAAACCTGACTTTTTTTAAAATAACTGAAAAAAAAAAGAAACTGTGTGAATATTGATTACTAGAATATGGCATCGTTTGGATTGTTTGTAATCATGCATTTTAGGTGTTATGTGGTACATAAACTTTATGAGTCCAACTGTAGAAGAAAAAAGTTTAGCTACAATTTTCACAGTTCATATGAATCTTATGATGTTTTATGACATAATAGTGACAGATATAGAAAGCGTTTTTTAAAATGGTACATATTTAAGGTAGAATTGGCAAATCTGGTTTGCAGATTGGAGAAAGATTAAAGAAAAAGGAAGATTTTGTGTTTCAAAAACTAAGTAACTATCAACTAAATTATATTCAGCAGCAAGAGAATGAGAGCCAAAGTAACAGTAGCTTTCAAGACATAAACTTATTTCTCTTTCATGCAAACTTCAGAAATGAACTCAAGTCTAGATTTTTCAAAGTTCTCATGGGCCATGGCTCACTATGCTTTCATCTTTGAGATGTTTCTTCATCTTCCTAGTCTAAGATGACAAAATCTTCATTACAGAAAGCAATCTGTATGTACGTAAGAGAAAAAGGAGAGAAGCTACAGTATACACCCAACTACTGATTTTTTTAAGTTCCTGGAAACTGCCACATAAAAATATGACTTATATCTTAATGAATGGCTTTTGTCTTAATAGAAACATGACTGGCTATATCTAGCTAAAATTTGTTTTTGGTTTTAATAATAAATTATTTGATAATTCTTAAAATAATATTTTAGAATATTTTCTTCTATTTGATTGTAAGTTATGGAGAATGGATATTATAAGACCAAAAGGAGATTTGGCAAAACACCTAATTATGGTTCTAAGTTTACCCAGCTGAGAGTACAGGCACACAAATAGCCAGATGATTCAAATCTACATAATTAGCATCCTACCCTGGGGCTATATAATAAAGTGGTAGCAAAGAACAATCTCTCAATCTCATGTATTTAGTATTATTACATTGGGATGATGTAAACTGACTATATCCATACCGACAAGATAGTGACAAGGTAACAGTCCTGAAATTATGATAAAAGTTGTACAGAGGAGAAAGAGGGAGAGAGACCAGAAGGAAGGAAGTACCTTAGTGACATTGAAGAATGGCTTATAGTTCCCCCTTTCCCTGCTTATTCTCTCTCTTTCTCCTCTCTCTCTCTCCCCACGACTCTCCCCTCTAATCTTGAGCTTTGTTTCTTTTATATGCAATAAAATTACTTCTGCTTTATACTTCTGAATATGCTTGCAAGAACATAAGGTAAATATGTATTCCAAAAGTCAGAGATCTTTGTTTTTATACATGGATATATCGCAAGAGAGCCTGTGACAAGACCTGGAAGGTGCATGTGCATGTGTAGGCTCATAATGTGTGTATGTGTGTGTGTGTGTGTGTGTGTGTGCACATACTGAAAACTTAAGAGTCAAAAGAATGGTAGAAAAATAGTTCTCACAAGTAAGTGAATTTAGCATGTAGAATTGGTCAAGCTTTTTTGGGGATGGGAGCAATGCAGATTGTTTCTAGGTAGCAATCATTGTTACCTGTTGTTGAAGCAACTGAATGTACCATTACCTTTTCTTTTTCTTTTCAACATATTTTAAGTTCAAGGGTACATGTTCAGGTATGTTACATAGGTAAACTTGTGTCATGGGGGCTTGTTGTATAGATTGTTTCAACAATGGGTATGAAGCCTAGTACCCATTAGCTATTTTTCTTGATCCTCTCCCTCCTTCTATTCCCCACTCTGATAGGCTCCAAAGTGTGTTGCTCCCCTCTATGTCCATGTGTTCTCATTATTTAACTCCCACTTACAAGATACAACACGTCTTATCTGGGTTTCTGTTCCTGCATTAGCTTTCTAATGATAACGGCCTCCATCTCCATCTATATTCCTGCAAAAGACATTATCTTGTTCATTTTTATGGCAGCATAGTATTCCATGGTGAATATGTGTACTATGTGTACTATTGCTTTTTCTATCAGAACTCAAGAAATATACTTGGCAAGGCTGAACTCTGGGAACCTTTTCAGAAATACTGAATGTGTCTTAATTGTCTACTTCCCAAGAGTTTCATATGCTGATACAGAAGAGCTTATTCAAAGAAAACCTGTGTGAGGCTATTTTATAGGAAGTGTTTTACACCTTTGGAAAAATATCTGAGAACATTGAGAGAAAATCAAGCATCTTGGGAAAATCTCAAATTTTGGTTTTATTTCCTTACTTGAATTTTGTAAATAAAAGGCAAAGTCATAAAAACCATATCTGGTGGGTATTAAGATTAGGAAAAACAAGAGAAATGTGTTAAATCATATATCTCATCACACAATTTTCCTGCTATATTATGCTTATGGAAATAACAGTCCCCCATTATTCTATTTGAAATGGAATGACTTGCTTACCATCTGGGAAATAAGAGTGGACTAACATTTCTCACTACTCCAAACAGTTGTTTTATAATTCTCTGAATTTACATCAAGATCGAAACTAGAAAAAATGAGGTCTTGCAATGTAAAAAACAAAGTTTAAGATTATTACAAACATACAGAAATTATTAGGGAAAAAAGCAGCTTCTCGGATTACAGTACCATAAATTAACAGGAAAGCTAATATTGTATAATTAGAATAGAATTCTAAGGTGGAGGAATGCCTATTTTTCAACTCATTCTATAAGGCCAGAAACCAATTATAGTACTTAAAAAATCCAAATCATATAGATACAAAAACTCTTCTAATTTTAGGATGTCAAACCCATTATCCATTTTCATAAATCTCTTACAAATTGAAAATAGAAGGAAAGTTTTTCTCCCTGAGTAGGATTATCTCAAAAGCTTTTTTACCTTTTAAAAAGCTATTTGGTAAGGAAAGACCAAAAGTTTTTCCCCAATACAGAAAAACATAGAGATATTTGCTTTCACCACTTGTATTTAATATTATACTAGCTATTCTATCCACTGCAATATGATAAGAAAAATAAATAAAGATTGAAAAGGAAGAAGTAAAACTTTTTATTTACATATAACACAACCATCTATGTAAAAAGTTTGAGAGAATCTACAAAAGAACTACTAAGTTTAGAAAGACTGCAGAGTTCAAGGACAATGTATACAAATAAACACATTGTATTTCTCTACAGTAGCCATGAAAACCCCAGTAGACATATTTGTATTAACTGGTACTCTGACCCAAAAATTTATCTTAATATAAAAATAAATATTCAGGCACTATCGTATAACAAATACACAATTTAAATGAAAATATAGAGTTAAATATTTATTATAAAATTTAAAACTGTCTCAAAACATATGAAAGTAAAATCTTCGTATTTATATTAAGCAAAGGTTTTTTATTATTATTAATGTATGACACCCACACACCTCAAACAATTACAAAATAACTTCTGCTCTTTAAAAGGCACATTCAGAGAAAGAAAATACATGTCATACAATGGAAGAAAATCATTTAATGGTATATGAGACAAATATTTTTATCTAGAATATAAAAATAATTTTGAAACTTCAGTTAAAGAAACAAAAACAAATGAGGAAAAGAGGTAAACAAGATACACTACGAAATAAGATACACTGAACAAGACTAAACATGAAAATACTATTAAAAGATTCTAAAAATCAGTAGACACGAGGGGAATTCAAGTTAAAATTGAATGAGATGCTGCTCCAAACCTATCAAAAGGTCTAAAAGTAAAGAATGATCATACCAAGGTATAGAGAAAATTATGACTGTCATTAATTGCTGATGAAAACACAAATGATATAACCACTTTGGAAAACTGTTTGACAGTTTATTACAATGTTGAAAATATGCCTACTATATGACCAAACCATTCTATTTCTTGGTGTTTACCCAAGATATATGAAAATATATAGCCATGGAAATGCTTCTAATTTCATTTTCATAGCAGCTTTATTTGTACTAGCACCAAGCAGGGTCTCACTCTGTTGCCCAGGGTTGAGGGCAGTGACATTATCACAAGTCACTGCAGCCTCAACTTCTCTGGCTCAAGACTTCTCCCACATCAGCCTACGGAGTACCTGAGACTACAGGTACATGACACTACGCCAAGCTAAATTTGTCTATTTTTTTCTAGAGACAAAGTCTCACTATGTTGCCCAGGCTGGTCTCAAACTTCTGAGCTCAAGAGATCCTGCTGCCTCAACTTCCCAAAATGCTGGGATTATAGGCATGAGCCAACAACTGTGGCCATGAATAAACTTTATGAAATAAGAAAAGCAACACCAAAACAACATCCACCAAAAATAGAGTTAATATAATAAAGAAATAGAAGCATCTTTTGAATACATATCAAGATATTAAAGTAATATTAAGAAATCAATCGATCGCTTGACCTCGTGATCCACCCGTCTCGGCCTCCCAAAGTGCTGGGATTACAGGCTTGAGCCACCGCGCCCGGCCTATTTTTAAATCACTGAACTCATAATTTTATTTATTTTTAGTTCCAGTGGTAGAGTTTTAAAAACTTACCAAACTCGCTTCGGCAGCACATATACAAAGAGAATAAAATACCTAGGAATCCAGCTTACAAGGGATGTAAAGGATCTCTTCAAGGAGAACTACAAACCACTGCTCAGTGAAATAAAAGAGGACACAAACAAATGGAAGAACATACCATGCTCATGGATAGGAAGAATCAATATCGTGAAAATGGCCATACTGCCCAAGGTTATTTATAGATTCAATGCCATGCCCATCAAGCTACCAACGAGTTTCTTCACAGAATTGGAAGAAACTGCTTTAAAGTTCCTATGGAACCAAAAAAGAGCCCGCATTGCCAAGACAATCCTAAGTCAAAAGGACAAAGCTGGAGGCGCCACGCTACCTGACTTCAAACTATACTACAAGGCTACAGTAACCAAAACAGCACGGTACTGGTACCAAAACAGAGATATAGACCAATGGAACAGAACAGAGTCCTCAGAAATAATACCACACATCTACAGCCATCTGATCTTTGACAAACCTGAGAGAAACAAGAAATGGGGAAAGGATTCCCTATTTAATAAATGGTGCTGGGAAAACTGGCTAGCCATAAGTAGAAAGCTGAAACTGGATCCTTTCCTTACCCCTTATACGAAGATTAATTCAAGATGGATTAGAGACTTAAATGTTAGACCTAATACCATAAAAACCCTAGAAGAAAATCTAGGTAGTACCATTCAGGACATAGGCATGGGCAAGGACTTCATGTCTAAAACACCAAAAGCAACGGCAGCAAAAGCAAAAATTGACAAATGGGATCTAATTAAACTAAAGAGCTTTTGCACAGCAAAAGAAACTACCATCAGAGTAAACAGGCAACCTACAGAATGGGAGAAAATTTTTGCAACCTACTCATCTGACAAAGGGCTAATATCCAGAATCTACAAAGAACTCAAACACATATACAAGAAAAAAACAAACAACCCCATCAAAAAGTGGGGAAAGGATATGAACAGACATTTCTCAAAAGAAGATATTCATACAGCCAACAGACACATGAAAAAATGCTCATCATCACTCGCCATCAGAGAAATGCAAATCAAAACCACAATGAGATACCATCTCACACCAGTTAGAATGGCAATCATTAAGAAGTCAGGAAACAACAGGTGTTGGAGAGGATGTGGAGAAATAGGAACACTTTTACACTGTTGGTGGGATTGTAAACTAGTTCAACCATTATGGAAAACAGTATGGCCATTTCTCAAGGATCTAGTACTAGATGTACCATATGACCCAGCCATCCCACTACTGGGTATATACCCAAAGGATTATAAATTATTCTACTACAAAGACACATGTACACGTATGTTTATTGCGGCACTATTCACAATAGCAAAGACTTGGAATCAACCCAAATGTCCATCTGTGACAGACTGGATTAAGAAAATGTGGCACATATACACCATGGAATACTATGCAGCCATAAAAAAGGATGAGTTTGCGTCCTTTGTAGGGACATGGATGCAGCTGGAAACCATCATTCTTAGCAAACTATCACAAGAAGAGAAAACCAAACACCGCATGTTCTCACTCATAGGTGGGAACTGAACAATGAGATCACTTGGACTCGGGAAGGGGAACATCACGCACTGGGGCCTATCATGGGGAAGGGGGAGGGGGGAGGAGGGAGGGATTGCATTGGGGAGTTATACATGATATAAATGATGAATTGATGGGTGCTGACGAGTTGATGGGTGCAGCACACCAACATGGCATAAGTATACATATGTAACAATCCTGCACGTTATGCACATGTACCCTAGAACTTAAAGTATAATAATAAAAATAAAAAATAAAAAAAAATTTAAAAAAAAGAAATCAAGTTTGGTAAGTTTTTAAAACTCAACCACTGGAACTAAAAATAAATAAAATTATGAGTTCAGTGATTTAAAAATAATATAAGAAAAATATGAATACTTAATGATCAAATAAATTAATATAAGATGGTTATATTTGTAGATATATAATCTTAAAAATCTACACAAAAGCAATTTAAAAATAAATTGATAATTTGAATAATTATTTATCATATAAGAATTTGAATCACTTTACAGAGATCAAATATTGCTTTAAAATATTTACCAAATACTCAAGAAAGGTAAAATCCCAATCTTACACAAATTTGTTGAGGCTGTAATATAAAAGAAGCCTACCCTTAGAGTTTATACTGATATAATATTATTTTGGTTGGGTCATTTTCAAAGCAGATGCCAAGATAATAAATCCTGTGAAGAAAAAAAAGAAATTTTTCTAAAAAGTTCAGATTTGTAGATAACATACACCAAATTTCTAATAACACAAAATCCCTAACTTATAAATGCTTTTATGGAAAATCGGATAGCAGAAAACTCTTTATAGCATGTTTTCATAAAGGCATCATTATATTGAAACTGCATATAAAAGAATATAACATTTTAGATAAATTTCCCTAAATCCTTGGATAAAAATATAGTATTTAAAATATTGAAATTTCTACTAACCTGATCTCTAAATTCACTAGTGTTTCCACCAAAATTTGAGCAACATTTTAAGAAATTGAATAAACATATTCTAAAAACATATAGAAAAGTATATGGAAAAATTTGGCAAAGCAGTATAATAAAAAGAAGGTGTCCCTAACAGATATTACGTATTTCACCACTAAAGTGATTTTAAACTTGTAATAATGGCAATGAAAGAGACAAACAAACAATGAAATAAACAGAGTTAAAGACCCCCCCCCACACACACACACACCTGGTATACAAAGAGCTTTTATGATTACTCAGTGAGACAAGATACAGTATTTAGTAAATGATGTTGGGAAATTTGGCTAATTCTATGAGAGAAAATTAAACCAGTTCTGTAATATACAGCATGATAGAAAAACAAACTCAAGCTATGTTAAGAGCATAATGGGAATAACTAAAATAAATGTGAAATGAGAAAGTGTTTCATAAACAAGACACAGAAAGTGAAAATCATGATAGGGCTTTTTTGTTTACTAAGTACTAGAATTCTTCATCTGAATGGGATGGAGACCACTGAATAGTTTTAAGCAGAGAGAGACATGATGCGATTTGGGCTTTAGAAGGACCACTATTTGTATAGTATTGAGAATAGACTCCAGTGAGTTGGAGTGCAAGAAAGGATATCAGTTATGAGGACATCATAGCAATTCAGCAGTGAGATCAACTAGCTTGACTAAGTGGTGGCAAAGAAGGATATGTTATGTGGTGGTTTATGGCATGTTTTGAAACTACAGTGAATGAGATTTCTTGAAATGTCTAATATGGGCATATTAAGAAAACAAGAATAACCATTTTTTTTTTTTTTTTTTTTTTTTTTGCCAGAGACTGGGAAAG
Source organism: Rhinopithecus roxellana (assembly GCF_007565055.1). Classification (NCBI taxonomy): domain Eukaryota; kingdom Metazoa; phylum Chordata; class Mammalia; order Primates; family Cercopithecidae; genus Rhinopithecus; species Rhinopithecus roxellana. The sequence continues at coordinate 138,053 of NW_022142106.1, read as the reverse complement.
TGAGGAGACCAAAAGCAGGAAGACTGAAAGTTGAAGTAGATCTGATAAGAAATTAGAAATTCAGTTTGGGTCCTGTGATTTTACAATGTCTTTTCAACTGGAGATCTTTGAGTTTGGAGTAAAAAATCTGGAGATATAAATTTAGGAATCATCAGAGTAAAGACAGTATTAAAAGATCTGGATGAGAGTGGGTGAGACAAATATAGGTAAGAATGAAGATAAAGAAGAAAGAAAGCAAGTCCTAAGAATCATACCTTTCTCAATTTTAATTGGGATTGTTTCTTCATAAATGGCTTTAATTTACATACTTTACTCTGCATTATACATAGTGTCAAGCACAATGTGTGCCACTAAAATTTATAAATATATATTAATGAATAAATAGAAAATATTTGATTATAAATGGGGTAAAATTAGTCAAATAGCATCAACATGTGTGTTGTCAGGAACCTAAAAAGAGAAAGCCACAGAAATTGTCCTAGATGTGCCCAAGAATCAGAGTTGAAAAAGCACTCAGAAATCATCTTTCTCAATTTCTAAGATCTAGAAAACAAAAATTAACATGTCACAAATTAATCAGCTAATTAGTGAAGTATTAGGATATTAGCTCAGATCTTCTATATCCTACTCTACCATTCCTTCTACTCCAGCAAGATAGAGCAGATATATCTGAACATGAAAACTAATTTAAAAAACTGAACAACCATCTGGATTAAGAGAAAAACAATTAATAATTTATTTAAACTTTAAAAATCAAATTTAGATTTCATTTTATGAATACATGCTTTCATATTTTTTTCTGCTATGTTTTCTTCAAGGAAAAGACTTTTGATACTTTAATAGTGAAAGAAACTTGAAGATTTTTCCAAAGTATCTTAATACTAAAAAATCTCTGTATGTTGTACGTAGTCTATATAGTCCACAAGTTAATCTCTTTAATATTTTTCTCTATATTAAATCTAATATTAAAATAATTTCATACCTAAGTTTTCTAATTATACTTTCATATGCTACATAAATAAAAAAATCAGTATATTGAAAAGCACTGCAATATGAATATGAATGAAAACATAAATGGAATTTTTAAATGTGAAAGTTAATACACCAATTACTATAAATGGAAAATAAAGTCTACAGAAGCTTAGAAGAAATGAAATCTATTGGTTTTTGGCTAAATAACAAGATAAAGTGACAACACCACATGCAAATTGTTAACAACACATTTAACATTCCAGATTTTCACCACTGAATATCTAATTAATACTTAAATAAGCAGGCAGCTTCAAACTTTGTAATTCCAACATCTGCACAATGTTACAAATTCTTTAGATTTGAAGTTTTTGAAGATAATGTATAGACACACTGAAATTAATATCCTATAATATATAGTGTTACATTACTGGGTTTTGTTTGTTTGTTTGTTTGTTTTGTTTTGTTTTTACCTTTTTTACCTTGCTTATAATACTTACTTGCTTTCCTTTGGAATCATGACATAAAAAGATAATCCATTACTCTGAGCAGGGTTGCCATATTATATTATACACACACACACACATACACACACACACACAAGTTTTATTTTCTTTTCCTGGCTTCATCTTTCACTGGCTTGCTATCAGTCAAATACAGAATTGGAAAAAAGGTATGGGGCAAAAGACTTAAGAATACCAATTAGGCCAGACACAGTGACTTGCGCCTGTAATCTCAGCACTTTCGGAGGCCGAGGCAGGTGGATAGATTGAACTCAGGAGTCGGAGACCAGGTTACATGGTGAGATACCCGTCTCTTAAAAAAAAAAAAATACAAAAATTAGCCGTGTGTGGTGGCCCGCACCTGCAATCCCAGCTACTTGGGAAGCTGAAGTGGGAGAATCACCTGAGCCTAGGAGGAAGAGGTTTCAGTGAGCCAAGATCACGCTATTGTACTCCAGCCTGGGGGATGAAGGGAGTCAGTCTCTCTCTCTCTCTCTCTCTCTCTCTCTCTCTCTCTCTCTCTCTCTCTCTTTCTCTGTTTCTGTAACTCTCTTTCACACACACACACACACACAAACGCACACTCGGTCATATTTTGGTCTTGATATTCTCTTTGAAGAATTTATACAGTACATAATACCTTATTGCTAATATAGACACTATGTTACATGGCAGGTTTCTAGAACTTAAATGTGTTCAGAGGGTAGATATCGTGTCAAAAGTTCTTACCACAAAAAAGACAGACAAAAAATAAAAAATAAATAAAATAAAAACAAAGGCACATGAGGACACTTTGGGAGGTGCTAGATATATCTATTACCTTGGTTACGGTGAGGTTGTTACTGGTGCTTATGTGTCTAAACACATGAAGTTGTATATTATAAATATGTGCAGTTTTTGTATATCAATCATATCTCATCAAAGCTGTTAAAAATTTTATTTAGGCTTCCTCTTGATATATTCACCTCACAAAAAAAGATAATACTAACCCAAGGCTGTGGATAGAGATTGCCACTTATTATAGGTGTTATTTGATAACTACATTTTAAATATGTGAAATTAAACTTAAAAAGGTTAATTCTTGTATGTTATGTGGTAAATACTTAGTGAAATCTGTATAGTGAAGATATGAATTTTGCATTATTCAATTTCCTAACGTATTTCTATGAAATTTTCTTTTATAACAGATTTTGCCATTTTTCAAATTTTGTTTTGATATTTTTTTCTTTGCTGTCTTGTTTAGCCAGTAATACTGCTGAGACTCTAAAACAACATATAAGAAAACTACAAATTAGTTACTTTAGGAAACTATGTAAACAATATATTTGTAAAAACTCATTGTCTTTCTTCAAATATTAATTTTCAGTTCAGTTACATACTGCCATATTCTTTCAGCTATTTCTTATATGACCTAGTAACAGAGAGTAAAAATAAAATAAAACCTGTCATTAAAATTATGTCTCTATCTCATTATTTTATAGAATTAGCTAAGTGGAATAAATGTGTCAACTAGGAAGCAGAGAAAATAAAAGTAATACTTTTGCAAGTGAAGTTGTGCACGTTTTCAAAAGTACTGGACATCGTTACATACTAAATAGCAACTCTGTACAGTTATACATATTAATATATGTATATTCTGTTTCATTTTATGGAATATTTCTACTATTGTTTGATGTAACGTACATTCTCTTTAGATTTTTATAGAGCCTATTGACCCTTAGAAGAAGATAAGACATTTAACATCTTTAATCCTACCTGCTTTAAGAAGTAATTTTCATGAATTCCATGTAGAAATTATATTTAAGATTTCTATTTGCTTAATATGATTGTGACGTAAATATCTTGATGAACACAGAAATATAAAACATAAATAATAATAGAGTAGCACATCAGAACTGTAGACATTAGAATGAACACTATTCCTAATGCTAATGCTGTGTTAAAATTTGCTGATAAAGTCATACAACCAGGAACCATTCGAATAATTTTGGCATGCACAACATACAAGTTGAAAATAGAACACAATACAAATGGGAATCTGGAATCTCAGTTTTAGAAGCAACAGCAGTTGCTTATTTAAAAAAGTTCTGTGATCAATAAAGAGAAGTTTATAGCAACAAAGTCAAACTATCATACTTAATTTAAATTACCCTGTTAAATAGTATGTTAAAATTTGTTTTAAAAGCACACACTATGCTATTTTTGTCAAAATGATTTGGTTGACTAAGGTAAATAAACACTAAAACCTCACACATTTCCCGTTTGCAATATAATATTTTAATTGTAGAGAAGGAGCATCAAACTTTTTGAGAGTCTATAAATCCTCTTCAATGGTGAACTTTTTCATATTTAGAGAACATCATATCCCACATTTTTATTTTCACTGTGCCTCAGGTCTAATTCAGTGAGACTATATTTTAGTTTTGCTCAAATATTTTCTCAAAACTCCCATATATCTGCAGCATCAGTTTGCTAACAAAGTTACCTTGTTAAATTTTAATCCAAATATTTTCCCCACTACTGGTCTAGACAGATGATTTTAAAAGTTGCTCATTTCATTACATCTTTAGTGACTCTTTTTACAAAGACCTAAACCCCAAGTATTTGGGACACCTAGACCTCAATGGTTTATTCATGCACCATACATCTTCCCATACAGGGATTTTTGCATAGTGCTAAATCCTCATCTGAGCTCTACAACTCATCCTAATTTCACTTTAGACACTAGTTACCATGCTGGGTTAATGAATGAGCCTTTGAAGTTCAAGTATTTTCCTAATACTTTGCCCAACTTTGTCTAAGAATGTAGCTTTGCCTTCCTGTGACCTAGAATCTTCCTTCTAAGCCTATCTCTACCATTGAATGAATGCAACCTGATACGAATGCTCATTTATGCTACTTTCCTATCACTATTTTTGCTGTTTTTCCCAATATTTCTAATGCCAAATCACTGTATAATCTTGATATTTCAGTTACAGTCCATCCACCTCTTCTTTTTTCCTGATAATTCATGTCATATGGCACTTTTTTTCATGAACACTTGCTACCTCATATTTCTTTCTCATGTGTATCTTATATCCTGTCTTATATGACTTGTTCATGTACCCTTTTTCAACAAATAACTTAAGTAGGTATTTCTAGATTCCAAAAATCATCTAATTTTGACCTAGTGCACTAAATAAACCTATTCTTAGAGAATCATCTTAGGGCAACTTTGACCAATGTGGAATACTCACTAGAAGAATTGGTCATATTTAATAAGCCAAGCAGTAAGTCATGAGAATTGAAGAATATAATAACCAAACACTAGAATACATTACTCTACCCATGTGCAACTCTCTGTGGGATTAGGGCCTCAACAGCTGACTTTATTTTGTATTCACTTTCCTGTATGTGAGATTATGAAAAAATAATCCTAAATTCTCAAAAAAATTTGTCTTTTGGCGGGGGCGGAGCAAGATGGCCGAATAGGAACAACTCCAGTCTCCAACTCCCAGCGCGAGCGACACAGAAGACCGGTGATTTCTGCATTTTCACGGAGGTACTGGGGTCATCTCACTAGGGAGTGCCGGACAATCGGTGCTGGTCAGCTGCTGCAGCCTGACCAGCGAGAGCTGAAGCAGGGCGAGGCATCGCCTCACCTGGAAGCGCAAGGGGGAAGGGGATCCGTTTTCCTAGCCAGGGGAACTGAGACACACAACACCTGGAAAATCGGGTAACTCCCACCCCAATACTGCGCTGTAAGCATACAGGCATTCCAGGAGAATATATCCCACACCTGGCCGGGAGGGTCCCACGCCCACGAAGCCTCCCTCACTGCTAACACAGCAGTCTGCCGCGATCTATCCGCAAGGCAGCAGCGAGGCTGGGGGAGGGGCGCCCGCCATTGCTGAGGCTTAAGTAGGTAAACAAAGCCGCTGGGAAGCTCGAACTGGGTGGAGCTCACAGCAGCTCAAGGAAGCCTGCCTGTCTCTGTAGTCTCCACCTCTGGGGACAGCGCACAGCTGAAGACCAACAGGGGAAGTAGCGGGAGCCGGTGCAGACGCGAACGACTCTGTCTGACAGCTTTGGGGAGAGCCGCGGATCTCCCAACGCGGAGGTTGAGATCTGAGAACGGACAGACTGCCTGCTCAGGTGTGTCCCTGACCCCTGAGTAGCCTAGCTGGGAGAAATCCCCCACTAGGGGCAGTCTGACACCCCACACCTCACAGGGTGGAGTACACCCCTGAGAGGACACTTCCAAAGGAAGAATCAGACAGGTACACTCGCTGTTCAGCAATATTCTATCTTCGGCAACCTCTGCTGCTGATACCCAGGCAAACAGGGTCCGGAGTGGACCTCAAGCAATCTCCAACAGACCAACAGAGAGTCCTTCTGACTGTCAGAAGGAAAACTATCAAACAGGAAGGACACCTATACCAAAACCCCATCAGTTCGTCACCACCATCAAAGACCAGAGACAGATAAAACCACAAAGATGGGGAAGAAGCAGGGCAGAAAAGCTGGAAATTCAAAAAATAAGAGCGCATCTCCCCCTGCAAAGGAGCGCAGCCCATCACCAGCAACGGATCAAAGCTGGTCAGAGAATGACTTGGACGAGAGGAGAGAAGAAGGCTTCAGTCCATCAAACTTATCAGAGCTAAAGGAGGAATTACGTACCCAGCGCAAAGAAACTAAAAATCTTGAAAAAAGAGTGGAAGAATTGACAGCTAGACTCATTAATGCAGAGAAGATCATAAACGAAATGACAGAGATGAAAACCATGACACGAGAAATACGTGACAAATGCACAAGCTTCAGTAACCGACTCGATCAACTGGAAGAAAGAGTATCAGCGATTGAAGATCAAATGAATGAAATGAAGCGAGAAGAGAAACCAAAAGAAAAAAGAAGAAAAAGAAATGAGCAAAGCCTGCAAGAAGTATGGGATTACGTAAAAAGACCAAATCTACGTCTGATTGGGGTGCCTGAAAGTGAGGGGGAAAATGGAACCAAGTTGGAAAACACTCTTCAGGATATCATCCAGGAGAACTTCCCCAACCTAGTAGGGCAGGCCAACATTCAAATTCAGGAAATACAGAGAACGCCACAAAGATACTCCTCGAGAAGAGCAACTCCAAGACACATAATTGCCAGATTCACCAAAGTTGAAATGAAGGAAAAAATCTTAAGGGCAGCCAGAGAGAAAGGTCGGGTCACCCACAAAGGGAAGCCCATCAGACTAACAGCAGATCTCTCGGCAGAAACTCTACAAGCCAGAAGAGAGTGGGGGCCAATATTCAACGTTCTTAAAGAAAAGAATTTTCAACCCAGAATTTCATATCCAGCCAAACTAAGTTTCATAAGTGAAGGAGAAATAAAATCCTTTACAGATAAGCAAATGCTTAGAGATTTTGTCACCACCAGGCCTGCCTTACAAGAGACCCTGAAGGAAGCCCTAAACATGGAAAGGAACAACCGGTACCAGCCATCGCAAAAACTTGGCAAAATGTAAAGACCATCGAGGCTAGGAAGAAACTGCATCAACTAACGAGCAAAATAACCAGTTAATATCATAATGGCAGGATCAAGTTCACACATAACAATATTAACCTTAAATGTTAATGGACTAAATGCTCCAATTAAAAGACACAGACTGGCAAACTGGATAAAGAGTCAAGACCCATCAGTCTGCTGTATTCAGGAGACCCATCTCACATGCAGAGACATACATAGGCTCAAAATAAAGGGATGGAGGAAGATCTACCAAGCAAATGGAGAACAAAAAAAAGCAGGGGTTGCAATCCTAGTCTCTGATAAAACAGACTTTAAACCATCAAAGATCAAAAGAGACAAAGAAGGCCATTACATAATGGTAAAGGGATCAATTCAACAGGAAGAGCTAACTCTCCTAAATATATATGCACCCAATACAGGAGCACCCAGATTCATAAAGCAAGTCCTTAGAGACTTACAAAGAGACTTAGACTCCCATACAATAATAATGGGAGACTTCAACACTCCACTGTCAACATTAGACAGATCAACGAGACAGAAAGTTAACAAGGATATCCAGGAATTGAACTCATCTCTGCACCAAGCGGACCTAATAGACATCTATAGAACTCTCCACCCCAAATCAACAGAATATACATTCTTCTCAGCACCACATCGCACTTATTCCAAAATTGACCACATAATTGGAAGTAAAGTACTCCTCAGCAAATGTAAAAGAACAGAAATTATAACAAACTGTCTCTCAGACCACAGTGCAATCAAACTAGAACTCAGGACTAAGAAACTCAATCAAAACCGCTCAACTACATGGAAACTGAACAACCTGCTCCTGAATGACTACTGGGTACATAACGAAATGAAAGCGGAAATAAAGATGTTCTTTGAAACCAATGAGAACAAAGATACAACATACCAGAATCTCTGGGACACATTTAAAGCAGTGTGTAGAGGGAAATTTATAGCACTAAATGCCCACAAGAGAAAGCAGGAAAGATCTAAAATTGACACTCTAACATCACAATTAAAAGAACTAGAGAGGCAAGAGCAATCACATTCAAAAGCTAGCAGAAGGCAAGAAATAACTAAGATCAGAGCCGAACTGAAGGAGATAGAGACACAAAAAACCCTCCAAAAAATCAATGAATCCAGGAGTTGGTTTTTTGAAAAGATCAACAAAATTGACAGACCGCTAGCAAGGCTAATAAAGAAAAAAAGAGAGAGGAATCAAATAGATGCAATAAAAAATGATAAAGGGGATATCACCACTGACCCCACAGAAATACAAACTACCATCAGAGAATACTATAAACGCCTCTACGCAAATCAACTAGAAAATCTAGAAGAAATGGATAATTTCCTGGACACTTACACTCTCCCAAGGCTAAACCAGGAAGAAGTTGAATCCCTGAATAGACCAATAGCAGGCTCTGAAATTGAGGCAACAATTAATAGCCTACCCACCAAAAAAAGTCCAGGACCAGATGGATTCACAGCTGAATTCTACCAGAGGTACAAGGAGGAGCTGGTACCATTCCTTCTGAAACTATTCCAATCAATAGAAAAAGAGGGAATCCTCCCTAACTCATTTTATGAGGCCAACATCATCCTGATACCAAAGCCTGGCAGAGACACAACAAAAAAGAGAATTTTAGACCAATATCCCTGATGAACATTGATGCAAAAATCCTCAATAAAATACTGGCAAACCGGATTCAGCAGCACATCAAAAAGCTTATCCACCATGATCAAGTGGGCTTCATCCCTGGGATGCAAGGCTGGTTCAACATTCGCAAATCAATAAACGTAATCCAGCATATAAACAGAACCAAAGACAAGAACCACATGATTGTCTCAATAGATGCAGAAAAGGCTTTTGACAAAATTCAACAGCCCTTCATGCTAAAAACGCTCAATAAATTCGGTATTGATGGAACATACCTCAAAATAATAAGAGCTATTTATGACAAACCCACAGCTAATATCATACTGAATGGGCAAAAACTGGAAAAATTCCCTTTGAAAACTGGCACAAGACAGGGATGCCCTCTCTCACCACTCCTATTCAACATAGTGTTGGAAGTTCTGGCTAGGGCAATCAGGCAAGAGAAAGAAATCAAGGGTATCCAGTTAGGAAAAGAAGAAGTCAAATTGTCCCTGTTTGCAGATGACATGATTGTATATTTAGAAAACCCCATCGTCTCAGCCCAAAATCTCCTTAAGCTGATAAGCAACTTCAGCAAAGTCTCAGGATACAAAATTAATGTGCAAAAATCACAAGCATTCTTATACACCAGTAACAGACAAGCAGAGAGCCAAATCAGGAATGAACTTCCATTCACAATTGCTTCAAAGAGAATCAAATACCTAGGAATCCAGCTTACAAGGGATGTAAAGGACCTCTTCAAGGAGAACTACAAACCACTGCTCAGTGAAATCAAAGAGGACACAAACAAATGGAAGAACATACCATGCTCATGGATAGGAAGAATCAATATCGTGAAAATGGCCATACTCCCCAAGGTTATTTATAGATTCAATGCCATCCCCATCAAGCTACCAATGAGTTTCTTCACAGAATTGGAAAAAACTGCTTTAAAGTTCATATGGAACCAAAAAAGAGCCCGCATTGCCAAGACAATCCTAAGTCAAAAAGACAAAGCTGGAGGCGTCACGCTACCTGACTTCAAACTATACTACAAGGCTACAGTAACCAAAACAGCATGGTACTGGTACCAAAACAGAGATATAGACCAATGGAACAGAACAGAGTCCTCAGAAATAATACCGCACATCTACAGCCATCTGATCTTTGACAAACCTGAGAGAAACAAGAAATGGGGAAATGATTCCCTATTTAATAAATGGTGCTGGGAAAATTGGCTAGCCATAAGTAGAAAGCTGAAACTGGATCCTTTCCTTACCCCTTATACGAAGATTAATTCAAGATGGATTAGAGACTTAAATGTTAGACCTAATACCATAAAAACCCTAGAAGAAAATCTAGGTAGTACCATTCAGGACATAGGCATGGGCAAGGACTTCATGTCTAAAACACCAAAAGCAACGGCAGCAAAAGCCAAAATTGACAAATGGGATCTAATTAAACTAAAGAGCTTTTGCACAGCAAAAGAAACTACCATCAGAGTGAACAGGCAACCTACAGAATGGGAGAAAATTTTTGCAACCTACTCATCTGACAAAGGGCTAATATCCAGAATCTACAAAGAACTCAAACAAATATACGAGAAAAAAACAAACAACCCCATCAAAAAGTGGGGAAAGGATATGAACAGACATTTCTCAAAAGAAGATATTCATACAGCCAACAGACACATGAAAAAATGCTCATCATCACTGGCCATCAGAGAAATGCAAATCAAAACCACAATGAGATACCATCTCACACCAGTTAGAATGGCAATCATTAAGAAGTCAGGAAACAACAGGTGTTGGAGAGGATGTGGAGAAATAGGAACACTTTTACACTGTTGGTGGGATTGTAAACTAGTTCAACCATTATGGAAAACAGTATGGCAATTCCTCAAGGATCTAGAACTAGATGTACCATATGACCCAGCCATCCCACTACTGGGTATATACCCAAAGGATTATAAATTAGTCTACTACAAAGACACATGTACACGTATGTTTATTGCGGCACTATTCACAATAGCAAAGACTTGGAATCAACCCAAATGTCCATCTGTGACAGACTGGATTAAGAAAATGTGGCACATATACACCATGGAATACTATGCAGCCATAAAAAAGGATGAGTTTGCATCCTTTGTAGGGACATGGATGCAGCTGGAAACCATCATTCTTAGCAAACTATCACAAGAAGAGAAAACCAAACACCGCATGTTCTCACTCATAGGTGGGAACTGAACAATGAGATCACTTGGACTCGGGAAGGGGAACATCACACACTGGGGTCTATCATGGGGATGTGGGAGGGGGGAGGAGGGAGGGATTGCATTGGGGAGTTATACATGATATAAATGATGAATTGATGGGTGCTGACGAGTTGATGGGTGCAGCACACCAACATGGCATAAGTATACATATGTAACAAACCTGCATGTTATGCACATGTACCCTAGAACTTAAAGTATAATAAAAAAAAAAAAAAAAAAAAAAAATTTGTCTTTTATCGTCAGTTTTGTGCACATGCATTTGTGTGTCTCCCAAAATTTCACTCAATCATTTCTCTGTATAATATTAAAAACAAAAATTCTGTGTAATATTTTTAATGTTCTTTTCTTACTACAAATAAAACTTTGCATTTAGAAAATATTGTTATATAATCTGAAACATATTTGATATCTTGCTCTTCAATGTGATCCATAATTATTAAAAATATGGCCTTCTAATTTTGTATTTTTGTCATCATAAAATATCAAGGAGCATATACGTTATTCATTTTTAATTCAAACATTTCCGCAGCAGAAGGTGCTAAGCAAAATCAGTATTTGGTAAGTTTCCTCACTTAACTTCCACTCTGTTTGTTAAAACTCTTTATTTCAGTGACCAGCTTGAGATTTCCATCTGGAATTCAGCTTGCTTTTCAGAATTCTTCCAGATTATAGTGCTACTATTTATTTGAGATTTGCTAATGTCCTCACAGAGTCAATGCAAAAAAAAAAAAAAGCTGTGTTTGTGGTTTTTGAATCAGAAAGCTGTTGGCACTGAAAAATGAAGAACAAATCATTGCATCCTGGCAAGATCCAAAAGCACTGGACCATTAACACTCAATCATTTTGAGCCAAACTTACTTTCCTAAGATTTGATCTCTTTCCTGAGATGATGTGGGTTTTCAGAAAATATCCAGGTGCCTTTTCAAAGAATGAAAGATGTGGATTTATCTTTTTCTAAATGATTATAACCTGCTTAAGAAGACTCAATATATAAAAGTAGCAAATGGCTTTGCTTCATAGAGTTACCTTCACTATTGCAACTTTTTGATTTCTGCACTGAAATTCTGATACTACTAAAATTACTCTCTATTATGATTTTTTTTTTTTGCATTTAGGATATTCTATTACATATGCTTATGTAGAAAGCAAGATGAAGTTAAGTACTTAGTATAAACAGATGCATCCCAATTCTACCAGGAAAAAAATGTTGCCATTCAAATTAATCTAACGAAACTTCATTGTGTGTGTTTGTCTGTGTGTGTGTGAGTGTAAAGGTTCCTTTAAACACCATTTTATCACGGCTCTGATACCATTTAAGCACCGTATATTCTGACTGGTCACAGGACAGCAGTGAAGTGGAAATGACAGTGACTGACAATTACAGAAGAAATAAAATGGCTTCCAGAAGTGTGCGGAGACCTGTGGACCTCAATCAGCTGAGCTACAAATCCATTAAATGACTTAATTTTGTGTATCCAACTGTGAGATATATTTACCATCACACTGACAAGAACGATAGATAATAAATGCAGCCTGTAACACAGCTCACCAAGTGGTCAGTGTGATCCCAGCCCTGAATTATCTGATGTGGTTCCAAATACCGCTTATAGGTAAAAACCGATAAATTATCATAGAGCTTAAAAGAAAAAAAGGCTAAGGTAAATGACTAATGTCATCACTTGCTTAAGAAGGCAAACTTCGTATTTTAAAAATTTTAATTATCAAATCCAAATATTCTCATAAGTCTACTGTTGGAAAGAGAAGATGCACTGAATCATTTTAAATTAATGTTTATTTTTAAATCAGCAAGGTTTCAAAATAAGTGATCACCATTGGTTTTAAAACAGGTTTGTCCAAATTCCTTGTGTTTTGGAAGTTTGAACATGTTAGAAATGGTGCATTTGCCAAAGGATACTTCCTTTAAAAGGTGATAACATACAGTTTGTACGAAAAATTCTGTTAATTATATTGCCCTTTGCCTTTTTAGGTTTTCTGTAGGAGTTAAATACAATATATTTTGTTAAATGTTTAACACCATATGCAACATTGGTAGGGGAGATATAAATGTCAGCTATTGTCCTATGTGCCAAGAAAATCACATAGACAGACAGACACACACACACACACACACACACACACACAAAGACACACATGGAGGGAGAGGAAGTAAAGATTAGGAAGCAACACATAATGTATCAGTAGGCAATGGACCACTAGTGATTTTCATAGTCTTTTTTATTTTCTTCTTTATACTGCTTACATTTTCAGTGTTATACAATGAGCATGTATTACTTCTGCAATCAGAAGAAGGTGGCATAAACCTCACCTTAACATAATAAAACAAAATTACTGGCCAGGCACAGTGCTGCACTGTCCTGCTACAGCTGCGGGGCTGACTGCCTGAATTAGGCACAGAGACGGCCTTGTCCCCGGTGTCAGGGCTCTTGGTGGTGCAGGCAAAGTGCCCAGTTGCTCTCCTGCTGCTGTGCCCATGTACAGGTGGCAGCTGGAGCTGAGCGCTCAGGAGGGGCCGGCAGGGTTGGTCCCAGAAAGAGTGAGGATCGCCGAGTGAACCGCCCTCCCAGCCTAGGGTCCACGCTTCCTTGGCCCGTGCCCAGAGCTCGGGGTTTCAGGCGCTGGGCTCTGTGCAGCTGCCCAGTATAGGCTGAGCGGCAGGTTCCCGCCCTGGCAAGGCATCCAGCCATGGAATCCTCACTGCTGTTGGTGGTGGGCAGGGTCAGGGGGATTTCCACCCCTGCTGCGGGAGCCACCTGGCGGTGGTAGCTGCAGCTGAGCGCATGGCAGAGGCTGGCAGGGCTGGTCCCAGACACTCTGAGGGTCGCTGGGTGCATCGGCCTACCACCCTAGGGTCTGCTCTTCCTTAGCCTGCTCCCAGGACGCGGTGTACCAGCGCTAGACTCTGAGCAGCCTCCAGGATGGGGCTGAGCGGTGGATTCCTGCACTGCTGCAGCTACCGTCTGAATTAGGCGCCCCCACAGTTATCTGGCCCTGGGTAAGTACTACTGGTGGCTTGGACAGAGATGGGGGTTGCCACAGCTGCTATGGGTCTGAGCAGCGGATTCCTGCCCCCCTGCAGACACAGGACCGACTACCTGACTTAGGTGCCTTGGACGCATCCGGCCCTGGGGTCTTTGCTGCTGGTGTCTGTGGGCAGGGTCCGTGCTGCCACTACTACTGCTGTGTGCCATGCACAGGTGCCAGCTGCTGCTGAGCCCGAGGCGGATGCTGTCAGGGCTGGTCTGAGGCTGCCTGGGTGCTGAGTGCACGGCTCTTCCACCCTAGGGTCCCTTATTCCTAGGCCGGTGCCCAGATTGCGGGGTCGTGGGCGTTGGACATCGTGCAGTCATGAGGATCTGGTTGGGTGCAGATTCCCGCCCTCCTGCAGCTGGGAGGACAACCTCCTAATGCGAGCTGCAGTGACCTCCAGCTCTGCGGTCTGCGCTGCTGCTGGAGCTGACAGAGACCAGAGCTGCCACTGCTGCTGCTTCCAGGACTGTGCAGGTGGCAGCTGCAGCTGAACCCGCGACGCAGGCTGGCAGAGTTTGTTCCAGAAGCCTGGAGGGTCCCCGAGTGCACAGGCCTCCCTCTGTAAGGTCCAGTCTTCCTTGCCGGCGCCCAGAGAGTGGGATTGCAGGCGCTGAGCACAGTGTAGACGCTGGGATGGGACCGAGTTGCAGGTTTCCGCCCTCTGGCTGCTGGGGGTGCCAACAGGCTGAGTTAGGCGCCAGCGGCCGCTTTTGGTCATGGGGTCCGCACTGCCTGTGGCTTGGACAGGTTCGGGACTGCCACAGCTGCTATAGTTCATCGTGTGCACGTGGCAACCTCCCCGGAGCCCACCACTGAGGCTGCAGGGCTGGTCCAGTCCCAGACGTCCTGAGGATCATTTGCCTGCGCCCAGAGCACTGGGTGGCGGGCGCTGGGCACGGTGCAGCCTCCAGGAATCCCCCAAAGGGCAGGTTCCTGCTCTCCTGCAGCTGTGGGCCGATTGCCTGACTTTGCCAGTCGGTGGCGTCTGGCTCTAGGATTTCGGGGCGCTGGTGTCGCTGGCAGAGTCCGGGTTTGCCACCACTGCGCGCCATGAGCAGGTAGCAGCTGCAGCGGAGCTTTAGACAGAGGCCGGCAGGGCTGGCCCCAGATAGCCTGAGGGTCAGGAAGTGCAGCGTCCTCCCACCCTAGGTCCACTCTTCCTCTGCTCTTACCCAGAGCCGGTCGTGCGGGCGCTGGGCTCTGTGCAGCCGCCAAGATGGGGCTCAGCAGCGGATTTCCGCCCTGCTGCAGCTGGAGGAGGAACACCTGAATTAGCCGCCGAAGAGGCATCTGGCCCTGGGGTTCCTGCTGCTGGTGACGCGGCCACGGTCAGGGTTGGTTCCAGGTAGCAGCTGCTGCTAAACCCATTGGGAGCCTTAGGGTCACCAAGTTCACCGTCCTTTCATGGTAGTATCTGATCTTTGGCCCGTGCCCAGAGTGCAGGGTCGCCTCGCTGGACACTGCATAGCCTTTGGGAGGGGGGTCAGCGGCAGTTTCACATCCTCCTGCAGCTGCGTGGCCTAAGGTCTTAGGTGGGGAGGCGCTCTCTGGCCCTGCTGTCCACGCTGCTGGCGGCGGGGACAGGGTCAAGGGTTGCCACTGCTGCTCCCGTGCACCATCCGCAGGTGGCAGTTGCAGCTGAGCCCACAGTTGAGGCTGTTGGGGCTGTTCCCAGATGGTCAGAGTGTGGCAGAATTCACCGACATGCCACCCTAGGTTCCGCTCTTTCTTGGCCCGCACCCAGAGCGCCGGGTCACAGGTCCTGGGCCCTGTGCAGCCACAGGGATGGTGCTGAGTGCAAGTTCTTGTCTTCCTGAGATTCGGGCCGACCACTGGAATTAGGTCCTGTAGTGGCATCTGACCCTAGGGTCCCAGCTGCTGGTGGCGTGGGCGGGGTTGAAGTCGCCTCCCTTGCTGTGTGCCATTTGCACTGTTCTCTGGAACAGGCTGGTCTGTGCTGTGTATGGTCAGTGGAGTCTTCTCTGGACATTCTTCACTGATTTCTGCTGATGTGGCTCATCTTCTCTTTGATTTCGCATGTACTGGCACCCACTGATGAAGTTTCTGGTCACCCAAGGCCATTTTCCTCCAGCCTCCAAGACCTCACATTCTGAGGCCAGCATGTCCCACCTGCGGCCTCCACTGGTCTGGTCAAACCAGTTGTGAGTCCCCCTCCCACCGAGGTTGGAGAGACTGGCTTTTCAGGCAGCACCCACCTGATCTCTCAGGCACTCCCGCTGTCCTGCCACTCTGTTGTGGGCCACCCTATGTGCACTAGAGAAGTAAGACACCAGCCTGCATATTTTCTGATCTTTCTTTGTCTATTTTTTCTTATCTGTTTGAGCCAGTCCCAGGAGGATGCTGGGGGTGAATACGGTATCAGAGACACAAGCAGAGCCATAGTCATATCTTCTGGGAACTTTCTCCTTCCTGTGTAGTTAAAAGCTTTTCTCTTCCTCTTGGTCATAGACATTCTGCTTACATTAAACCTTTGACTAAAACCATCCCCTCAGCTTGATAAAATTCTAGACAGGATTATTTCTGATTCTAGGTTCTTTCTTTATAGCATGTTTTCGAAATGTTATCACTGTAAATTCTTTCTCTGCCTCTTTGATATATAAATCTTTGTAAGAGCCCACCTGCCAGTTTTACACTTCAGAAATGTCCATTTCAAGGACCTCAGAGCCATCCCTTTGAAATATAATTCTCAAGAAAGGTAACACCATTATCTCCCGGACTCCATGAGAGAGTAAGAGCCAAATTTTGGTGGGTATATTGCTCTAATTTGTAAAATTACCTTCTGTCATAAAGATAAAAGATAGCTTAATATTCCTTTGAAAAAGGACAACTAGCAAAGACAACTAGCAAAGACAAGTGAGACCACGATCTCCCCCTCATCCCAGCTCTTAAAATCTCTACTGCTGTTTGTTTCAGTGGAGCCAAGTTCAGACTAAGTTCTGGCCTCTACCCTTTTGTAACAGTCTTCAATAACAACTTTTTTACGTGTTTAACTTTGGTGCAGTTTTTTCTTTGACACTTTTCACCCTAACTAGAATTTCCATTAAAGTCATAGTAGGATTCAAGGCAGCCAAACTTGACTCACATACGTAAGAAACCTCGTTAGGATTTAGAAACCCATATTCTCTTCAATAAATTGTTTCTTGAGACTGTTGCCTTATTAAAACTTTCTAGTTCTTATTTTGGCATTGAAAAGGAGAATGTCAATTTTTAAATAAATCTCTGCTCACTTTTAATTTCTGCTATCACAGTTTTATTGCTTTCCATGGCTGAACAAGGAGAAGACCAGAACACAATTACAAATTAAATTTTATTTAATTTTTACTATTACAATTTTATTGCTTTCTCTGACTGAAAAGAGAAAACTCAAACAAAATAGTGTAGTCTATAAAGGGAGGACTAGAACAAAGAATCACATCTCATTAATACATTTCAGAAAGTTACTTCCATTTAACATCAATGGTGTCATTTAATATTCTTAACTTTCCTATCAAGTAGATGTTATTATTACCTCTATTTTATAGGACATTAAATATTATATATTATATATAGCCAGCTGAAGGTCATGTAGCATTGTAGATATGATAGGCATACAAAGAAATAATGACATTAGAAGCAGAGGATGGAGAAGAATTACAAGGCTAAACCTAGGTTTGTTAAGAGAAAAAGAAAAATGAGGACACAAATTCTTGCTAGAAAAAAATGACTGAGGCAGAGCAAGACAGTGGCGCAGACCTCTCCAGCTCTCATACCCCTATAGAAACATTAATCGGAGCAACTATCCACATGTGAAATTACCATTACAAGAGCTAACAGACCCTCAATGCATGAGCAAGGTTATGAAGCATGTTTGGACTGTGAAGATGAGTAAAACCATGGCTTAGACAGGGAGCGAACCAATACTCTGTGACTGTGATACTCCTCCCTCAGGCCATTATGGTACCATCTGCAGAAACTCCCACAAGGCTTATAGTTTTTACACTGAAAAAATTCAGCAGAAGGTTGATATTTGGTTTTTCCACTATACTGAGTGCCTTCACAGTAGACTCACTCCTGTATTAGCCCACAAGTGGCACCATGAGTGCCAAAAGAGATGAACCACCTGAGGCATGCTAAGGACATAAGAGGAAGTGGTTCCAGCAACAGCCTCATGTGTAACAATACACAGACTCTACAGGCTTGATGGCCTGACTTGTTCTCTCCCATAGCCAGGGGGCTCCCTGTGGATCACTCATGGGCCCATCCAGCCAATGGTGCATCAGTGGTGGAGCCATCACAAAACTTACATCTAATGCGGGATCTGGGCTATCTCTAATGCTACAATAGAATACAACTGTAAGTCCACTCAAAGTTTCTTAATAAGTCCACTGAAAAGTAGTCACAAACAAACACAGACTGAGAAGGCGCAAATAAATATCCAATTCATCAAAGTGTAGACAGATATGTATATCTACATATAATCATAATAGCTTAGGAAAGTTGCCTCTCCAAATGGACAAAACAAGATGTCAGCAACTGAACTTAAAGACATACAGATGAACGATCTGGCAGGCAAAAAATTCAAAATGGCTGTTTTAAGAAGAACCTGAACACTGAGAAAGCAGAGACACAATTCAGAAATCTACCAGAGAAATTCAACAAATAAATCAAAATAATGGGAAAAAATCAAATGGAAATCCTACAGCAGGAAAGTTCAATAAAAACATTGAAAATCCAATGGAAGGCATCAACAGCAGAAATGATCAAGCAGAAGAAAGAAATAGTGAGCTCAAAGACAGGCTCTTTGAAAATACATAGTCCGAGTAGAATGAAAAAAAAAAAAAGGAGAATGAAAAGAAACAAAGAAAGTTTATGAGATTTGTGGGACACCAACAAAAGAGCAAATCATTGGTGTTAAAGGGGAACTAAGAATGAAAAAGTGATACTTTATTCAAATAAACAACAGAAAACTTTTAAACCTGGAGAAACATTAAAATGTTTAGGATGGTCAAAGTGACTAATCATATTTAATCTGAATAAGACAACCAAAGACATATTATAATTAAACTCTCAAAGCTCAAAGACAAAGAGAAGACCTTGAAAGGACTAAGAAAAAGGAAACAAATAACACATAAGAGAATTCCAATATGCCTGGCAGCAGACTTCTCAGCAGATACACTACAGGCCAGGAGAGAGCAGCATAAGAGATTCAAGTGCTGAATTAAACAAAACCCTCAACCATGTATAAAGTATCCAGCATAGCTATCATTTAGAAATAAAAACAGATTGAAACAGTCTCAGACAAACAAAAAGTGAACGAATTAATTGTAATCACACCAGCCTTACAGGAAATGCTAAATATTGCTCTTCAAACTGAAAGAAAATGGCAACAATATGTAACGCAAAAAATCTGAAGGTATAAACCCATAGGTAGAAGTGAGGATTCAGACAAATTTGGAATGCTCTGATATGGTAATAATTGGATGTAAACCATGTATATATCCTTAGTAGGAAGGTTAAAATGCAATACAAATAAAATAATAACAATTACAATAAATTGTTAAGGAATAAGCACTATACAAAGATGTAAATTAAGACATCAAAAATGCAAAATATGAGGGAGTGATGGAGTTAAAGAGTAGAGTGGTTTCTTTTCCCCTTGTTTGAATCAAAATTAAGTTGCTATCTCTTTAAAATAACTTACTGTAATCATAAAATGTTCTTTGCATGCCTTGTGGTAACCACAAAGCAAAAACTTTAATACTCTAAGATTTACAAAAAAAAAAAAAAAAAAAAAAAAAAAAAAAAAAAAAAAAAAAAAAAACAAGAAACCAAAACACACTGATAGAGAAAACTTAACCACAAAGGAAGATTTTGAAATCAATCAATCAATCAATCCAAGTATAAATTTTTTAAAAATATGAAAACAAGTAATAATGTAGTAGTACCACGTCCTTGCCTATCAATAATTATCTAGTATGTAAATGGATTATCCCATTTAAGGGATATAATGGCTACATAAATGAAAAACAAGACCTAACTATGAACTTTCTACAGGAAACTCACTTCATCTGTAAATACACACATAAATTGAAAGTGATCAGATGTTAAAATATGTTTTATAAATATGGAAACCGAAAGAAAGCCAGTATAGATATATTTATATCAGATAACATATACTTCAAGCAAAAATCTATAAAAACAGACAAATACGGCAATTATAAAACCATAAAGGGGTCAGTATCACAAGATAATATGATAATTGTAAATATATGTGCACTCTATATTGAAGCACCTAAATATATAAAGCAAATGTTAATAGAACTAACAGGAGAAACAGCGAGCAATAAAATAATAGTAAGAAATCTTAATGTTCCACTTTCAGCAATAAACTGATTATCAAGACAGAAAACCAACAAAGAAACATCATATTTAAACTGAACTCTAGACCAAAACAACTTAGCAGTCATTTACGGAACATTTTATCTAACAATTGTATAATTCACCATCTTCCCAACTGCTCATGGAATATTTTCCTTGATAGAATGTATGTTAGGCCACAAAATGAGCAAATTCAAAAAAATCAAAATTATATCACATGTCTTTTCTGACAATATAGAATAAAACTAGAAACAAGCAACAAGAACTTCAGATATTGTGCAAATAAATACAAGTTAAACAACATGTCCCTAAGCAACTAATGAGTTAAAAAATAAATTCTGTTTCATTTTAAAAATTCTTAAGACAAATGAAAACAAAATCAGAACATATACGAACTTATGAAATATGGCAAAAACAGTCCTCAGAGGGATGTTTGTAGAAATAAATTTCTATATGAAAGAAAGAAAACTATCATTAACAATTTAAGAATGTATTTCAGGGAATTATAGAAACGTGAACAAACTAAGCCCCAAATTGGTAAAAGAATATAAATAATGAAGACCAGAGCACACATAAACAAAATGAAGACAAAAATATGAAAGACCAATGAAATAAAGTTATTTTTTGAAAAGATAAACACAATTGATATATCTTTAGTCAGATTAAGAAAAAAAGAGAGAAAAGTCACATAAATAAAATCAGAGATGAGAAAAGACATTAAAATGGTTACTACAGAAATACAAAGAATCATGAAAAAGTACTACAATTATATGCCAATAAATTAGAAACCTAGAAGAAATAAGTAAGTTTCTGAACACATATAACCTATCAAAATTGAAGAATGAAGAAATACAAAATGCGAACAGACCAATAACAAATAATGAGATTGAAGCATTGTTTGTCAATACAAGAAAATCAGGAGGGCTTGGCACAGTATCTCACACATGTAAACTCACACTTTGGGAGGCCAAGGCAGGAGGATTACTTGAAGCCAGAAATCCCAGATTGGCCTGGGGAACATAGTGAGACCCAGTCTTTACAAAAATAAAAACAAAAATTAGCCAGGTGTAGTGGTGTGCACTTGTAGTCCTAACAACTTGGGAGGCTGGGGCAGGAGGACCACTTAAGACCAGGAATTTGAGGAGGCAGTGAGCTATCATTGCACCACTGTACTCAAGCCTGAGTGACAGAGAAAGACCCTGTCTCTAAACAAAAATATTTAATAATAGGAAGGAAGGAAGGAAGGAAGGAAGGAAGGAAGGAAGGAAGGAAGGAAGGAAGGAAGAAGGAAGAAAGAAAGAAAGAAAGAAAGAAAGAAAGAAAGAAAGAAAGAAAGAAAGAAAGAAAGAAAGAAAGAAAGAAAGAAAGAAGGAAGGAAGGAAGGAAGGAAGGAAGGAAGGAAGGAAGGAAGGAAGGAAGGAAGGAAGGAAGGAAGGAAAGAAAGAAAGAAAGAAAGAAAGAAAGAAAGAAAGAAAGAAAGAAAGAAAGAAAGAAAGAAGGAAAGAAAAGTTCAGGAACCAATGCTTATACTGCTGAATTCTTCAAAGCATTTAAAGAGGAACTTATACTAATTATTTACAAACTCTTCCAAAAAAAGTGAAAAGGAGGAAACTCTTCCAAACTCATTCTATGAAGACACACTTACCTTATTCCAAAATGAGACAAGAACAGTGAAAAACTAAACCACAGGCCAATAGCACTGATGAACATGAATGCAAAAATTCAAAACCAGCAATGCTAGCAATCGTAATTTGAAAGCGCATTAAAAAGATCATTCACCATAATCAGTTGCATTTGTTCCAGGGAGGAAAGGAGGGCTTATGATATGTCAATCAATAAATGTGATACACCACATTCAATAAGGGAAGATAAAAATAATATAATCATTTAAATAGATACAGAAGAAGCCTTTGACAAAATTCAATGTTTTTTTCATAACATAAGATCTCTTAACAAATTAGTTATGAAAAGAACATAACTCAATAAAATAAAGGCCATATATGATAACCCACAGCCAACATGACACTGAATAAGGAAAAGTTATTAAAGGAGAATACTGTGTATCTAACACCTGGAATGAGACACGATGTTCACTTCAATAACTTCTCTTCAACACAGTACTGGAAGTCCTAGCCAGAGCAATTAGGCAAGAGAAAGAAAGGACATCGAAATTGAAAAACAAAAAGAAAGTCAAATTGTCCTTGTTTGCAGATGACATGATCTTATGTATAAAAAACCCTAAATGCTCAAAAACAGAAATAGTAAATGATTACAGTAAAGTTCTAGAATACAAAATCAGCATAGAAAAATTAGTCGCATTTCTATACCCAAAAGCAAACTATCTGAAAAAGGAATCAAGAAACCAATCCCATTTAAAATAGCTATAAAAAAATGGCTGGGAATAAACTAAGCCAAATAAAGATGTCTAAAATGAAAACTACAAAACACTCATAAAAATCAATTGAAAAAGATACAAATAAAGAGAAAGTTATCCCATTTTTATGAATTAGAAGTATTAATACTGTTAAAATGACCATCATACTCAATCTACGGTCCAATAAAATCTCTAACAAATTTCCAATGTAATTCTTCACAGATGTTAAAACAGATTTTAAACATCGCTCTGCGAATGTTAAAAAGATTTTTTTAAACCGTTTTTTCCGTTCTTCAGGCGAAGGCTGTGGCCGCGCTCCCGCTGGCCAGTTCCCAGCAGCAGCTCACCGCCCCTGCTCCGCACCTTCGCTCCAGGGCCACAAGGTCGCAGCCTCGCTGGGATCAGCACTGAGCGGGTCCCGCAGCCCCAGTGTTCAGGCTGCGACTGTGGGGAGCCTATAGCCCAGCGCTTGGAGGAGGGCGACGAGGCCATCCGCGCGGGGAGTGCCACATAGCAGCTGGGCTCGTCTTCTCCAGGCTGGCCCCGCTGGCGCAGCCCGACCGCGACTGGCGCCTGAGGCTGCGGGACGCGCTGGCCCGCGCCAGCCGCCTCCCGGTGGCCCTGGGAGCTTTTGGTGTCGCCTGCGGCTGGAGGCGCTGCGGCCGGAGGAGCTCGGGGAGCTGGCGGGCGGCCTGGAGCGCCCCAGCCTGCGAGAGCGGCCACTGTTCGCTGGGAAGCCTGTGGCGAGCTCCAGAGGCCAGGCTAGGCAGGGCCCGCCCCAGCGCCCAGCGCGCCCCGCGACCTGCTCCCTGGCCCGCGGCTGCTGCACAAGCCTGTGACGCTGTCCTGGGGTCTCACTGTCTGCAAGCGCTGCTGCGTGGAACTGGGCCCCCACCACAGCCACAGGCGTGGCGCGTGAACGTGGTGCTGAGCCACCTGCTGGGGAGGTGCTTCCTGGCCTAGTGGCCGCTGTGCAGGCTGGAGAGTCAGGCAAGGAGCCTGCAGCGCCAGCAGCAACCCTAGGCCGCGCTGCTCAGGTGCGACCAGGCCCTGGAGCTGTGACTTGGCTGGGGGGCTGGCTCGCCTCCGTGACCCCTGTCAGGCTGAGCGGCTGGAGCTGAACCGTGGGTCTGGGCTTTCCAGCGCTTTGTCCAGGCGTAGGAGGTCACTTAACTTACTAATGATGGGAAGGTGAAAGGTGGGGGCGGCCACACCCTGCAGTCAGGGTGGCAGGTGTCAGAGGCCACATGCAACCCACTGGTTTTGTCTTTTCCAGGATGCTGATAAGTTTCCCGCGGCCCCAGAGCAGCTCTGTAAGGCCCTGTAGTTGCCTTTGCTTCCCTTCTGCTCTATTGAGGGGTGGAAGGATGACAAAGTGTTTTTGCTCACCCTGAAGGAAAATTGCCGTGGAAGGACACACCGGTTAGTATTTGATTAGCCCAGGCAGGAGACCCGTGGTCTGCTTCAGCCATGAGACCACCTCAGGCGAAAGTAGCCTTGTGGTTGTTTTACTTCTTTTCACCAAATGGGTCTTTCTGGGGTTTGTGGTGTGTCCCATGTAACGATGATCTCTTGGTTCCCCTTTCTCATTCACACTGGGGAGCTGAGGTGGATGGGTGGGGAGCGGGGGGGTGGTGAGTGGCCACCCGCGCCAAAGTGAGAGAAGCCGCACCTAAGACCAGCCCCTCTGTCCTCTTCCTGCCTCTGCAGCAGACCCAGGTGTGCTGCAAGAGCCTGGGAAGGTGGACTGACCCCAAGAGGGAGGCAGGAAAGGCTGCCCCCAGGAAGGAAGCAACACTTGAGCTAAAATCAGGGAGAAAACTAGGGAAAGATACAGCATTCAGGAGGAGGTAGAAGCTGGCCAATGTGGATGGTGGTGTGGAGAGGTGAACCAATACCCAGGTCCTTGGATTTATTGTTGAACTGCTGGACTAACCAGTGCTGGCTCTTGCCCAAACTCTGAACTTCTTGTTTTGCAGTATTACAAAGTTGTTATTTAAAAGCTAGTATTAGTTGGAATTTGTTGCTTTTCTGAGGCCCTGTCCTGTGAGTTAGACAGGGAGACTCATGGTACTCTGGGGAAGCTAAAGATGGAGAAGAGTTTTGGAGTGCCTGGAGAAGAGGCCCTTTAATGGATCATTTAAGAAGAGGGTGCTACCGCTAGACCAGCCAGATTCGCTTCCTGGCTTTGTGACAATGGACCCTCTGTGTCTGTTTTCCAGTCTAAAAAATGGAATAATGAATAATGGAATATTTGCCTCAGCCTGCAAGACCCTGACCTATCAGACCAACTACCTTTTCACTGAGAACTCTCTTCCTGCACTGCACCCCACTGGACCCTCATTAACACTTCAAATGGGCCTGTTTTCCTTTTCGAGATTTTGCTCCAGACATTTCCCTCATCAAAATTAACTTTGGTCCATCTCCCCCTATTGGAATTCAACCCTTTCTCCAGAAATCAGTTCAAATTGTATCACCAGAAAGCCTCTCTCAATTACCCCCACCCTTTTTCATTCTTTGGGTCATTTCTGCCATGATTTCTTATGTTTTTCTTTTTTGCTACATAGTGGCATAGGTACATATGATCTCCACTTCCACTAAAATGTGAAGTTACTGCGGGCAATCCCTATGGGTGTAGTCATATCCCAAGAGTCCTGGGCAGAGGCTCTCCCTCTTTCACCCAGCCTGGAGTGCAGTGGTGCAACCGGAGCTTACTGCAGCCTCGACCTCCTGGGCTCAAATGATCCTCTCACCTTAGCCTTTCCAGTAGCTGGTACTAAAAGGCAGGCACCCCCATGCTTGGCTAATTTTTGTATTTTCATAGAGATGGGGTTTCATCATGTTGCCTTGCTTGGTCTCAAGCAATCTACCTGCTTCAGCCTCTCAACATCCTGGAATGACAGCATGAGCTACCACACCTGGCCACATGCCGAATACTTTAGAATCATTTATGTCTGACACTTCCAGGGCATGCAAAAGTATGGTGGCACTAACTGACACATTAACCAACTGCCTCGCTTACTTTTCTTTTGACTCAGTTTAAAATTTTCTTAATTTAAATTTTAATTTCAACATGAGTACATCTTTGAAATAAATAAAATAATCTCTTTGAATGTTTAATATAATGTAGAGGAAATTAACAAATGGACATCTCTACTTCATTTTCCATCTCAAAATTGGGTAGAAATACACTCCCCTAAAGTGATCCCATATATTACATAGCCATCTTGCTGTGGTTAATGTAGAATGTTTCTGCAATATCACGTGTATGACAGGGCATATCCAAAAAACATTTGAGTGAAAGTAATACTAGATTCTAGAAAGTATCTAGACACTTAAGAGCAGGCGGTGATGACGTTAATTAATAACAATGTCAAGGGGCTGGCTTTTGCCCTTCCCTAATAAACATAAAGAGCATAGAAACTCAGCAAATTTGCTCTTATTGTCTTCATGATTTGGATTTTGAGTCAATAAATGCTTTCCACAGTGGTCATCTTGTGCGTCATCCTGTCATTTTGCTGTGTCCCATCTTCATCCTTGCACTTTTCCCTTTCTCCTGCTTTGGCATGGATTGAGAGGAGTATTATGTTGATGGAATGCCCTCTCCTGACTTGCCATCTATTAGAACTTCCCTCAATTTTTAAAATGCTTCTTGATATGGTTTGGATTTGTGCACCCTCCACTCCCAATCTCATGTGGAATTGTAATGACCAGTGTTGGAGGAGGGGCTTGGTGTAAGGTGATTGGATCATGGAGATGGTTTCTAGTGGTTTAGCCTCATTCCCCTAGTGCTGTCTGAAGACAAAGTTCTCCTGAGATCTGCTTGTTTAAAAAGTGTGTAGCACCTCCCCTGACTCCTTTCAGCCATGTGAATATGTGCTTGCTTCCTTTTCCCCTTCTGCCATGATTGTAAGTTTCCTGAGGCCTCCCTATAAACATGTCTGTACAGCCCACAGAACTGTGAGCCAATTCAATCTCTTCTTTTTCAATTACTGAGTCTCAGGTATGTCTTTATAGCACTGTGAGAACAGACTAATACACTCCTCCTCAGAAAGCATTCAATTTAGCTATGCCTAAAGGTATGCCAGCTGTCT
This sequence comes from Rhinopithecus roxellana, assembly GCF_007565055.1. Taxonomy (NCBI): domain Eukaryota; kingdom Metazoa; phylum Chordata; class Mammalia; order Primates; family Cercopithecidae; genus Rhinopithecus; species Rhinopithecus roxellana. The sequence continues at coordinate 111,274 of NW_022142106.1, read as the reverse complement.
TGGGGGATTATCGTAGCCAATCATTCTTCCTCTTCAGCAAGATCTATTTGCCTATCACAGCTTGACCTATACTTCCTACCATACTTGTCAGTAGCAAGTAGCCCATAACGTCTGTAGGGACTTCATTGAAATCAAAGAGGTTCCTTAGTTCTTTACTTTATTAGCAGACATTAGGAAAGCCAATCAACTTTCTCATTTATTAAGGTGCCTGTTGCTTTGAAAAATTGCTCAAAAGAAGAAAGGAGAGGCTTACTTAAAGATATCACTATAGGCGTAGACTACTGGTCCACACCTGTAATCCCAGTACTTTGGGAGGCTGAGGAGAAAGGATCGGTTGAGTCCAAAAGCTCAATACCAGCCTAGGTGACATGGGAAAACCTCATCTCTACAAAACAGAATGAAACAAAACAAAATACAAAAAATATAAAGGCATGGTGGCACATGCTTGTATTCCCCGTTACTCAGGAGACTGAGGAGACAGCAGTGAGCCATGATCATGACGCTCCACTCTAATCTGGGTGACAGAGCAAGAGCTTGTCTCCAAAAAAAAAAAAAAAGAAAAAGAAAAAGAAAAAGAAATAGAAAAGGAAAAAAAAAAAGACTACCACTATATTATCTGTAACTGTTCTTAATTAGAATAACTAGGTTTCTCCCAACAGTGGAAACTCAAAGCAGACTAAATTTCTGTACATCAAGGAGAATTGTCATAGTCAGTTAATTCCTTTGCTTGCAACAGCCCAATAAATGGATGAGGACTCACTTCACAAATAAATTAAAAGGGTAAACAGCACGTGGGGCCTGTAGATGCCTTTTGCAGGGCCCTCTTTTTCTCTTCCTCAAGTTGCAATGTGTGTATTTCTCTAGGTGGGCACGTCATAGACACTGTCATACTAGATCAGAGCCTGCAGAGAGATACACAGGTGCCATGCTTACATCTGCAGAGTGGGAACAAGCATAGAGAAATCAAGACAATTAAGCAGAGAGCTTCCATACTGGAGATAAACCAGCTGTGTAACAAATCATGCTTATTGAACAAAAAGGCATTGCACCATTGAAATAACTGCTTTAACTAAGAAGTAAAGGAACTGATGCCCCAACAGAGCACAGAGAGCCACACAGACAGGAGCTGCATTTCAAACAAGGTCATTGCTGTTGTCTCCACCCTGAGTTAAGTGTGCTTCACCCTTCCTTACCAATGTTCTGCTTGAACATCATTTTGTTTTCTTTTTCTCGTACGTCATTTCTTTGAGAAAATAGAAATCAAAATCTTACATAAAACAGGAATTGAGCTTTTGATAATGACAGCCATTGCAACAACAACAATAGTTTTCTATTATTTCTCATCTCTGTGGTATCCACTGCAGTAGCCAATAGCCACAGGTGACTATTTAAATTAAAATTAATTCAAATAAAACAAAATATAACATAAGTTGGTTAGTTGGACTAGCCTCATTTCAGTTACCCGACAGCCACATGTGACTAGTGGCTACTGAACTAGGTAGCATGAATGTAGAACATTTTCATCATCATAGTTCTCTAGGCCATGGAAAAATTACAGAACTCAGTTTCCAGTGTGCACATTTATTTGTATATGTGGGAGCTTTCTGACCCTGTGTTGAGATGCCTAACCAGCTTCCTGATGAACCTCCTGATATTTCGGCAAATGTGGACTAAGAGGACAGGATTCCTCAGGGCCCGGGTGACCCAGGTTTTTCAGAAATTATGTTTGGACTACCAGGCCTCTGCTTGATTTGGGATGCAAAAGGAGACTTCTCTTCCCCCAATCGCTAAAGTAGCTTTCAAGGTCCCCCTCTCATCGCAGTAAGAGTCTCATTTCTTGAGACTCTTATTTCTTTCCCTGACTTATGGTATATTCTGGAGAGTGGATTCAGACAGAAGAGCTGGCTCTGTGCTGGTTTTCCCGGGGTCAGCCCCCTTGTCAGTGACTAGTCTGCCTCTCTATATGATGTACACTGTGTTCCACTACTGGTAATAGAAGCTCAACAATTGATTGACTGTTAAGTTATTTTCAAAGCTCAAAATTCACAACAATGTAACAGACACCCACATAATCACAAGGACAGACAAGGCTCTCAGGACCTTTCAAAGACAAGGTGCACATTTCTTCTTTCCACTCCAGCATCAAATCGACAACCCAGCCAGCACTTAAGTTGGGGTAAAAATTAATTACAAGAAGAATCTACCAACTGTAGACAAAAGAACAAAAAAGCTATCGCAGCTGTCTTCTCCATAACGGAGGCCTGTGATTTCAATTCGGATGTTTCGTCTACTTTCTGCTCTTGTGTTTCTTTTATTTATTCCCTATCTCATATTTGTAGATACAAATTTTTCACATTTAAAAGCTATTTTAAATATAATCTTTAAAAGGAGAAACATTATTTTTTTAACAGCACAAAATGCTGAAGGTGAGATCCACTGATTGGAATGCAAAATGGGACAGTATCTCTGGAAGCAATTTTATCCAGATAAATCAATAGCTTTAAAACAATTTATAACCTTGGACCTAACACCTCTACTTCTGGGAAGCTAGGCTATGAAGGTTTCTGCTGAAGGATGTTTATCGCAATATTATTTATAATGCTAAAAAGCCAAAGAGGAGGCCTGAAATGTATTGAAGATGAAAATGGTTTGATAAACAACTTTTTTTTTTAAGACGGGGTCTCGCTCTGTTGCCCTGGCTGGGTTGCAGTGCACGATCACAGCTCACTGCAGCATCCATCTCCCAGGTTCAAGAAATTCTCCTGTCCAGCCTCCCAAGTAGCTGGGAATACAGGCACACCCCACCATGCCTGGCTATGTTTTTGTATTTTAGTAGAGATGGGTTTTCCTGTAGTGCTTAGGCTGGTCTTCAATTCCTAAGCTCAGGTAATCCACCTGCCTTGGAGTCCCAAAATGCTGGGATTACAGCCATGAGACACCGCACCTGGCAATAAACAACATATTTAAACACTGGAATGTCATGTAAATATTCCAGGCATGGGTAGGAAAAACAATCTCACAAAAGTTGCTTATGTTATTATATAGATTAAGAGGCCAAGATTCTGCAGGACACTTACTGTGTTACGTGTCTGAGGTACAATATAATGCCATATATAAATGTGACCTCAACTCAGGCCCCAGTCTTTTCATATGGAAAATTCTGTTAATTATATTGCCCTTTGCCTTTTTAGGTTTTCTGTAGAAGTTAAATACAATATATTTTGTCAAATGCTTAACACCATGTGCAACATTGGTAGGGGAGATATAAATGTCAGCTATTGTCCTATGTGCCAAGAAAATCACATAGACAGACAGACAGACACACACACACAAAGACACACATGGAGGGAGAGGAAGTAAAGATTAGGAAGCAACACATAATGTATCAGTAGGCAATGGACCACTAGTGATTTTCATAGTCTTTTTTATTTTCTTCTTTATACTGCTTACATTTTCAGTGTTATACAATGAGCATGTATTACTTTTGTAATCAGAATAAGGTGGTATAAACCTCACCTTAATATAAAACAAAATTACTGGCCAGGCACGGTGTCTCACACCTGTAATCCTAGCAGTTTGGAAGGCTGAGACTGGTAAATCTCTTGAGCTCAGGAATTTGAGATCAGCCTGAGCAACATAGTGAGACATTGTCTCTGCAAAAAATACAAAAATTAGCTGACCATAGTGGTGTACACCTGTAGTCCTAAGTTACTTGGGAGGCTGAGGTTGGACGGGGACTTGAGACCAAGAGGTGACTGCAGTGAGCTGTGATTGCACCACTGCACTCCAGCCTGAGTGAAAAAGCCAGACCCAGTCTTGTACAAAAATAAAAACAAACAAGCAAACAAAAAAGTTAGTATTTAAATCCCACATGCTGTCTTGGAGCCGTCATAGTGTTGCAGGATTCAAGGGACTGGAGAGACCAATGGTTGAGAGAGGAGGATTTTATTAAAGTGGCTACTGCCCCAGTGGATTCACATCCCAAAGGCTGAGCACCGAACAAATATGGGGCCTGGTTTTTAAGCATGCAGGTGCGTGAAACTCACAGGGTGGTCTTAGCAAGCTTACAGAAGCAGAACAAAGGCAGTTAATCAAACCGAGACAGGTGTATGACTCAAACATGTCTGGTGACTTCTGCTGGGCTGCCCAGTAGGCTCTCAGCAGATGGTCACTATTTTAGGCTTGCTCGGGCATGTCTTGTAAACTTCTCAGTGTTGCACAAATGGAAAACAGGGACTCACAAAATCCTTACAAACTTACAGAAATAGTTACCAAAATAGTTATGACAGCAGAGCAAAGAAATACTGGCTTGGGAAAGAATCTCAAAGGGGTAGCTGATAAGAAGAACTTGTCCTTCTCATCCCCGTTCTTGGAGTCCACTCCTTCTGGGCTCTGCCTGGCCTTGTATATAAAGTTATCTTTGTCCTAACAGGGCCTTTGAGTGAGTCATCCTTGTACAGGCAGGAATTTAGGGTATTCTCCTTTTAATTTCTGTTTTAGTAGGCCAGGGTTCTGGTTGTCACTGCTGAGAAAGTAAAGTGTGTTCAGGCTCCCCATGGCTCTGGGCTCCCCGGGTCTCTGAGGAGGGCTGTCCCCTCCATCACAGAGACTATCAGGACACTAACCTGTTCCCAGTTATACTTACACACTCCTCTCATGTTGTCTATGGAGTGGACACTACAGGGAGAGTGACATCCTAGTTAGTCCCAAGAGCCAGAATGCCTGAAGCTCACTGTTAACAAGTCCTGCCTTGGGGAAGAAGGAAGCGTGTCTCTGTGAACCTCCCACCTGGGCTGAAGGGAGACCACTCTCTCCTCCACCTCTCCCCAACCTTGGCCTTCTACACTGCTAGTGAACCTCTCATCCCTTGCCAATAGGCCTGGAATCTCAAGAACATGATGACTTCTGGTCAGCCCTGAATCCAGAGCGTTCCCTTTACAAAGGGGAAACTGAGGCCTGGAGCAGGGCTGATGTTCAGCCAGCGCACAAGGGAATGGCTGAATTGGTGAAACACTGAAATAGTTCTGGTGTGGATGGAAAGGAGCTGCTGCCCTACGCATCTCTACCCCTGCCTCAGCCAGTCCTCCAGGACCCTGGGTCAGCACCAGGAGCATCAAAGTGCTAGGGGTGGCTGGAAGTGAAGCTAATGGCTCTGCCAGCCCTTCTCCCCATCAGAGAGGGCATGGGGATTCGGGCCATCCTCCTTAGGGTAGGAGGTAGCACTGTGACCGTGTCTGCAGTAGTCAATCCTTGTGTGCCATGGTCCCTGACTTCGTTGATAAGGGCATCAGCCTACATCCCTCTGGTACTCAGTGATAAGCATCTAAAATCTCTTACAGACAAAATTTTAAAAGTTTTCAAAAGATAGGACTTAACATATGAGGCTGCATGAACATCACTTTAGCAGTTGTCTAACGGGTGCTTCTGGTTCTGCCTTCCCAGAGAGTGGATGACCTGGGCCACCCTCCACCACTGTCCTGTAAAGCCATGGGACACACAGCCCATCAATTCTCTTCATGTGGTCATCCCCTGTTATACGGGAGAAAATACACCTGTCTCATTTTTGAACCTTCTTTGTGGACATTCCACGACAGAGCTTCACTAAATAATTGTGGAAGAACTGAATGAATGAATGAATATGAGAGCAAATGAATGAATAGCTGAGATCCTGGGCTGGAAGGTTGTGTATGAGGATGGTGGGTCAAGGAGGGTCTGTTTTTCTTGCCTTTAAGTCATTACTTGTCATTTTGGGGCAGGAGCACAGGCTTTGAATGCAGACTGACTGGGCTTTCATCCTCGCTTTACTAGTTATGATTGTGTGACCTTGTGCAAGTTACTTAAACCCTCTGTGCCTGTTTATCTGTAAAATGTGGATAATAAGATGTCAAAGGACTGTGGTAAGAATTAAATGCTTTAAAAAATCCCAGTTAGTATTAAGTCCTCAAAAGATTGGGTTTAGCATCATGAGTGTACGTGTTTCTGGAGCAATGCTCATCTAGGGCTGGATGGTGCCTACACAGAAAAAGACTCTGGCCTCTTCTCATCCACATGTATCCATCTTGTGCCTGGATCCCATTCCTAGATCCTTGCTGAAAAAGTGAAGGGTAATGGGCACCTCAGGGCGACTAAGTTGCTCCCCAAACATCTTCCCCCTCCCAAACACTCCTGTGGTCTTTAGCATTTAACAGGAATCTCTCGACATTCTCAAGGGGTGATCCTCTCATGGAAGGCCAGTGGGGAAGAGGCTGTGGGAAATGTCAGGCTCTGTGCACTTCCCTGACAGTTGCAAATGGTTCTGTTTCCAAGCCCACAAGTCACTACAAAGAAGGCAATGTGTATGATATAATAATGTCATTCTTTGGTGCCTCAGTCCACACTAGCATTTGAATACTCCTCGAGTTAATTGCGTGGTGGTCGATCAAAAGATATGTCTAACTGGAACTTGTGAATGTGCCTTTATTTGGAAAACACTCTGCAGATGTAATTAAATCCAGCACCTTCAGATGAGGGCATCTCATCTTGAAATAGGATGGGCCTGAAATCCAATGACAAGTATCCTTATAAGAAAAGTCACAGGTAGGGCACAGTGGCTCACACATACAATTTCACCACTGAGAAAGGTCAAGTTGGGAGGATCGCTTGAACTGTAGGCGTTCAAGACCTGCCCAGGGCAACATGGTGAGATCCTGTCTCTCCAAAATATATATAAAATATAATAGCCAGGCATTATAGTACCTGCCTGTAGTCCAGCTACCAGCCAATCAGGAGGCTGAGGTGAGAGCATAGCTTGAATCTGGGAGGTTGAGGCTTCAGTGAGCTGTGATCATGACATTGCCCTCTAGCCTGGGTGGCCCCTGGCTCCTCCACAACCTGCGCTAGAAGAGATGGGCCCTGGCTCTGGGCACCAGGCAGCCTCTGAGGTGGGGCAGTTCCTGACCTCCTGCAGCTGGGGACCAAAACCCTGACTTAGGCACCATGGAGGTTTCTGGCCCAAAGGACTGCACTGTTGGTGGCACTGGCAGGGTCGCAGGTTGCCACAGCTACTGCTGCACCTAAAGCAGGTTGCCACTGCAGCTGAACCTACAGCAGAGGCAGGCAGGGCTGTTCCCAGACAGCCAGGCATCGCTAAGGACACGGCCCTTTCATCCTAGAGTCAGCTCTCTCTTGCCAGTGCCCAGAGCAGGGTGTTCATGCGCTGGGCACAGGGCAGCAACCAGGAAATGGCTGAGCGGCCGGTTCCCACCCTCCTGCAGCTGGGGCCTGACCACCTGAATTAGCTGCTGGGTGACGTCTGGCCCTGGGGTCCGCCTGGGTGATGTAAGAGCATGGTCTGGGATTGCCACCAAGTTTACTGTGGGCGCCATGTGCAGGTAGGTGGCTGCTGCAGCTGAGCCCATGATGGAGGCTGGCAAGGCGTTTCCCAGACAGCCTCAGGGTCATGGAGTGGACCACCACCTCAGCCTAGGGTCCGAGATTTCTTTGCCTGCACCCAGAGTTCCGGGTCACCGGCACTGGGAACTGTGCAGCCAGGGGGACTGGGCCGAGGGCAAAGGTTTCTGCCCTGCGGCAGCTGCAGGGCTGACTTCCTGAATTCGGGGCTGAGATGGCGTTGGCCCCGGTGTCAGGGCTCTTGGTGGTGCAGGCAAAGTGCCCGGTTGCTCTGCTGCTGCCCTGCCCTTGTACAGGTGGCAACCGCAGCTGAGCTCTCAGGAGAGGCAGGCAGGGTTGGTCCCAGAAAGCGTGAGGATCGCCCAGTGCACCGCTCTCCCAGCCTAGGGTCCACTCTTCCTTGGCCCGTGCCCAGAGCTCGGGGTTTCAGGCACTGGGCCTTGTGCAGTTGCCTAGAATAGGCAGAGTGACAGGTTCCCGCCCTGGCAAGGCCTCCAGCTATGGAATCCTCACTGCTGTTGGCAGGTGCTGAGCAGAGTGCACGCACTGGGATGGGGCTGAGCTGCAGTTTTCCGCCCTCTGGCTGCTGGGGGCCCTACTGCCTGAGTCAGCTGCCTCAGAGGCTTTTGGTCATGGGGTCCGCACTGCCGGTGGCTTGCACAGGGTCCGCGGCTGCCACAGCTGCTATAGTTCACTGTGTGCACATGGCAGCCGCCCCTGACCCCACCGCTGAGGCTGCAGGGCTGGTCCGGTCCCAGACGGCCTGAGGGTCATTTGCCTGCGTCCAGAGCACCGGGTGGCGGGCGCTGGGCACTGTGTAGCCTCCAGGAATCCACGGAAGGGCAGATTCCCACTCTCCTGCAGCTGTGGGCCCACTGCCTGACTTTGCCACTCGGTGGCGTCTGGCTCTAGGGTTTCGGAGCTGCTAGTGTGGCGGGCAGAGGCCGGGTTTGCCACGGCTGCCCGCCATGAGCAGGTAGCAGCTGCAGCGGAGCTTTAGACCCAGGCTGGCTGGGCTGACCCCAGATAGCCTGACGGTCAGGGAGTGCAGGGTTCTCCCACCCTAGGTCCCCTCTTCCTTTGCTCTTATCCAGAGCGCGTTTTGCGGGTGCTGGGCTCTGTGCAGCAGCCAAGATGGGGCTCAGCAGCGGATTTCCGCCCTGCTGCAGCTGGAGGAGGAACACCTGAATTAGCTGCTGAGGCGGCATCTGGCCCTGGGGTTCCTGCAACAGGTGAGGCGGCCAGGGTCAGGGTTGGTTCCAGGTGACAGCTGCTGCTAAACCCACTGCAAGCCTTAGGGTCACCAAGTTCACCGTCCTTTCATGGTAGTATCTGATCTTTGGCCCGTGCCCAGAGTGCAGGGTCGCCTCGCTAGGCACTGCATAGCCTCTGGGAGCTGTGTCTGTGGCAGTTTCACGTCATCCTGCAGCTGCATGGCCTAAGGTCTTAGGTGCGGAGACGCTCTCTGGTACTGCCGTCCACGCTGCTGGTGGCGGAGACAGGGTCAAGGGTTGCTACTGCTGCACCCCTGCGCCATCGCCAGGTGGCAGTTGCAGCTGAGCCCACAGCTGAGGTTGTTGGGGCTGCTCCAAGATGGTCAGAGTGTCGCCGAGATCACCGACATGCCACCCTACATTCCGCTCTTTCTCGGCCTGCACCCAGAGGGCCATGTCACAGGTCCTGGGCCCTGTGCAGCCACGGGGATGGGGCTGAGTGCAGGTTCCCGTCTTCCTGAAAAGTGGACCGAGCACTGGAATTAGGCCCCTGTGGTGGCATCTGACCTTAGGGTCCGAGCTGCTGGTGGTGTGGGCAGTGTCAAAGTAGCCTCCCTTGCTGCTGTGTGCCATTTGCACTGTCCTCCGGAACAGACTGGTCTGTGCTGTGTATGGTCAGTGGAGTCTTCTCTGGACATTCTTCACTGATATCTGCTGATGTGGCTCATCTTCTCTTTGATTTTGCATGTATTGCCACCCACTGAGGAAGTTTCTGGTCACCAATGCCATTTTCCTCTAGCCTCCAAGACCTCACATTCTGAGGCCAGCATGTCCCACCAGGGGCCACCACTGGTCTGATCAAACCAGTTGTGAGTCCCCCTCCCACCGACCTTGGAGAGAGTGGATTTTCAGGCAGCACCCACCAGCTGAGAGTAAGGGAATTGATCTCTAAGGCACTTCCTGCTGTCCTGCCACTCTGTCATTCCTGGGACACCCTATGTGCACTAGAGAAGACATCAGCCTGCATATTTTCTCATCTTTCTTTAACTGTCTATTTTTTCTTATCTATCTCTTCGAGCGAGTCCCAGGAGGATGCTGGGGATGAATACCTGATCAGCAACACAGGCAGAGCCATAGTCACATCTCCTGGGAACTTTCTTCTTTCCGTGTAGTTAAAAGCTCAGTTAAAAAACACCAAACCTTTGACTAAAACCATCCCCTCAGCTTGATAAAATTTTAGACAGGATTATTTCTGATTCTAGGCCCCTTGTTTTCTTTTTGTTTGTTTGTTTGTTTTTTAGCATATTTTAGAAATGTTATCATTGTAAATTCTTTCTCTGCCTCTTTGATATATAAATCTTTTTAAGAGCCCACTTGTCAGTTTTACACTTCAGGAATATCTATTTCAAGAACCTGGGAAGCATCCCTTTGAAATGTAATTCTCAAGAATGATGACACCATTATCTCCCAGACTCCATGAGAGAGTAAGAGCCACATTTTGGTGGGCATATTGCTCTAATTTGTAAAATTACCTTCTGTCATAAAGATAAAAGATAGTTCAATATTCCTTTGGAAAAGACAACTAGCAAAGACAAGTGGTCTACGATCTCCCCCTCATTCCAGATCTCAAAATCCCTACTGCTGTTTGTTTCAGTGGAGCTGAGTTCAGACTAAGTTCTGGCCTCTACCCTTTTGCAATCGCCTTCAATAACAGCTTTTTTATGTGTTTAACTTTGTCTGGTGCAATTTTTTCTTTGACACTTTTTACCCTAACTAGAACTCCCATTAAAGTCATAGTAGGATTCAAGGCAGTCAAACTTGACTCACATAGGTAAAAAAACTCATTAGGATTTAGAAACCCATATTCCCTTCAATACATTGTTTCTTGAGACTATTGCCTTACTAAAACTGTCTAGTTCTTATTTTGGCATTGAAAAGGAGAATGCCAATTTTTAAATAAGTCTTTGCTCACTTTTAATTTCTGCTATCACAATTTTATTGATTTCCATGGCTGAACAAGGAGAAGATCAGAACACAATTACAAATTAAATTTTATTTAATTTTTACTATTATAATTTTATTGCTTTCTCTGACTGAAAAGAGAAAACTCAAACAAAGCAGTCTAGTCTACAAAGAGAGGACTAGAACAAAGAATCATGTCTCATTAATACATTTCAGAAAGTTACTTCCATTTAACATCAGTGGTGTCATTTAATATTCTTAACCTTTCTATCTACCAGATGCTATTATTACCTCTATTTTATAGGAAATTAAGTCTTATATATTATATATAGTCATCTGAAGGTCATGTAGCATCGCAGATATGATAGGCATACAAAGAAACAATGACATTAGAAGCAGAGGAGGGAGAAGGGTTAAAAGGCTAAACCTAGGTCGGTTAAGAGAAAAAGGAAAATGATAGGAGACAAATTCTTGTTAGGAAAAAAATGACTGAGGCAGAGCAAGACAGTGGCGCAGACCTCTCCAGCTATCACACCCCTATAGAAACATCAATATGAGCAACTGTCTACATGTGAAATTACCATTACGAGAACAGAACCTCAATGTATGAACAAGGTTATGAAGCACGTTTGGACTGTGAAGATGAGTAAAACCATGGCTTAGACAGTGAGCTAACCAATACACTGTGACTGTGATACTCCTCCCTCAGGCCATTATGGTACCATCTGCAGAAAGTCCCGCAGGACTTATAGTTTTTTCACTGGAAAAAGTCAGCAGGAGGTTGATATTTGTTTTTTCCACTATACTGAGTGCCTTCAAGTAGACTCACTCCTGTATCAGCCCACAAGTGGCATCATGAGTGCCAAAATGAAGGACATGAGGATGCTAAGGACATAAAAGGAGGTGAGGCAGCAACAGCTTCATGTGAAACAATACACAGACTCTACAAGCTTGATGGCCTGACTTGTTCCCCCCATAGCAGGGGCCTCCTTGTGGAGGCCCATCCAGCCAATGTTGCATCAGTGGTGGAGCCATGGCAAGACTTAGATCTAATGTGGGATCTGGGCTATCTCTAATGCTACAATGGAATACAACTGTAAGTCCACTCAAAGCTTCTTGTCCACTGAAAAGTAGTCACAAAGAAACCCAGACTGAGAAGACTCAAATATCTAATTCATCAATGTGTAGACAGAGATGTATATCTACATATAATAATAATAACTTAGGAAAAGTTGCCTCTCCGAATGGAAAAAGGAAGGTGTCAGCAACTGAACTTAAAGACATACAGATGAATGATCTGGCAGGCAAAGAATTCAAGAAGAACCTGTGAACACTGAGAAAGCAGAAACACAATTCAGAAATCTACCAGAGAAATTCAACAAATAAATCAAAATAATGGGAAAAAATCAAATGGAAACCCTAGAGCAGGAAAGTTCAGTGAACACATTGAAAATCCAATGGAAGGCATCAACAGCAGAACTGATCAAGCAGAAGAAAGAAATAGTGAGCTCAAAGACAGGCTCTTTGAAAATACATGGTCAGAGTAGAATGAAAAAAAAAACAAAGAATAAGAAGAAACAAAGAAATGTTTTGAGATTTGTGGGACACCAACAAAAGAACAAATCTATGTATTGTTGGTGTTAAAAGAGGAACTAAGAATGAAAAAAAAAAGATAGCTTATTCAAAGAAATAATAAAAATCTTTTTAAACCTGGAGAAAGATTAAAATGTTTAGGATGGTCAAAGTCACCAATCGTATTTAATCTGAATAAGGCAACCAAGGACATATTACAATTAAACTCTCAAAGGTAAAAGACAAAGAGAAGATCCTGAAAGGACAAAGAAAAAGGAAACAAATAACACATAAGAGAATTCCAATATGCCTGGCAGCAGACTTCTCAGCAGAAACACTACAGGCCAGGAGAGAGTAGGATAATAGATTCAAGTGCTGAAATTAAGAAACTGTCAACCATGAATAAAATATCCAGCAGAGCTATCATTTAGAAAAAAAGGAGAGATTGAAACATTCTCAGACAAATAAAAAGCAATTTATTGTAATCAAACCAGCCTTACAAGAAATGCTAATTATTGTTTTTCAAACTGAAAGAAAATGGCAGCCATACGCAACACAAAAAATCTGAAGGTATAAACCCAGAGGTAGAAGTGAGGATTCAGACAAATTTGGAATGCACTAATATGGTAATAATTGGATGTCAACCACTTATATATCCTTAGTGTGAAGTCCATATATAATACAAATAAAATAATAACTATAACAATAACTTGTTAAGGAATAAGCAATATAAAAAGATGTAAATTAAGACATCAAAAATGTAAAATATGAGGGAGTGATGGAGTTAAAGAGTAGAGTGGTTTCTTTTCCTCTTTTTGTAGAATCAAAATTAAATTTTGTAGAATGTTATCAAGTTTAAAATAACATATTGTAACCATAAAATGTTCTTTGCATGCCTTGTTGTAACCACAGAGCAAAAACTTTTAATAGATACTCTAAAAACTAAAAAAAAAAAAAAAAAATCAAGAAACCGAAATACACTGATCGAGTAAATCACTTAACCACAAAGGAAGATAGTGAGATCAATCAACCAAAGTATAAATTTTAAAAAAAAGAAAAAAACATGAAAGCAAGTAATAATACAACAGTACTAAGTCCTTGCCTATCAATAATTAGCTTGTATGTAAATGGATTATCCCATTTAAGAGATATAATTGCTACACTGATGAAAAACAAGACCTAACTATAAACTTTCTACAGGAAATTCACTTCATCTGTAAATACACACACACATTGAAAGTGATCACATGGAAAAATATATTTCATAAACACGGAATCAGAAAGAAAGCCTATACCGCCTATCTGATATACTTATTTCAGATAACATATACTTCAAGGAAAAACCTATAAAAACAGACAAACATGGCCATTACATAATGATAAAGGGGTCAGTATCACAAGACAATATAATAATTGTAAATATATATGCCCTCTATATTGAAGCACCTAAATATACAAAGCAAACATTAATAGATCTAACAGGAAAAACAGAAAGCAAGAAAATAATAGTAGGAAACCTTAATATTCCCCTTTCAGAAATAAACAGATTATCAAGACAGAAAATCAACAAAGGAAGAAACATCATATTGAAACTGAACTCTAAACCAAAATAACTTAGCATTCATTTACAGGACATTTAATCCATTTATCTCAACTGTGCAGGCAACATTTTCCATGATGGGTCATATATTAAGCCACAAAATGAGCCTTAGCAAATTCAAAAAAATCAAAATTATATCACATTTTTTTTCTGACAATATAGAATAAAACTACAAATAAACCACAAGAATTAGTCAGCATGAATATTATATAGTACAGCATGAATATTATATAGCATGAATATTATATAGTATATAATATTATATAGAATATTATATATTAGAAAACATACAAATACATACAAATTAAATGTGTCCCTGAACAACCAATGGGTTAAAAAATAAATTTTGTTTCATTTTAAAAGTTCTTAAGACAAATGAAAATGAAATCAGAACATATGAACACTTATGAAATACAGCAAAAAAGTCCTCAGAGGAAGTTTGAAGAAATTTCTATATGAAAAAAGAAATCACTAACAGTTTAAGAATATATTTCAGGGAATTATAGAATCATGAACAAACTAAGCACCAAATTGGTAAAAGAATGTAAATAACGAAGCCCAGAGCACAAATAAACAAAATGGAAACAAAAATATGAAAGATCAATAAAATAAAAAGTTATTCTTTGAAAAGATAAACACAATTGATATATCTTTAGTCATACTAAGAGAAAAGAAGATTCACATAAATAAAACCAGAGATGAAAAACAGACATTACAATGGTTACTACAGAAATACAAAGAATCATGAGAAATACTACAGGCAATTATATGCCAATAAATTGGAAAACCCAGAAGAAATAAATAAGTTTCTAAACACGTATAACCTATCAAAATTGAAGAAAGAAGAAACACAAGATGTGAAAAGACCAGTAAAAAATAATGAGATTGAAGCATTGATTTCAAGTCTCTCAATACAAGAAAATCAGGAGGCCTGGGCACAGTATCTCACCCACGTAATATCACACTTTGGAGGCCAAGGCAGGAGGATTATTTGAAGCCAGAAGTTCCAGATTAGCCTGGAGAACATAGTGAGACCCAGTCTTTACAAACACAAAAGTAAAAATTAGCCAGGTACTGCTGTGCACTTGTAGTCCTAACAACCTGGGAGGCTGAGGCAAAAGCATCACTTAAAACCAGGAATTTGAGGCTGCAGTGAGCTATGACTGCACCATTGTACTCCAGCCTGATTGACAGAGAAAGACCCTGTATCTAAACCAAAATAATAATAAATAAATAAATAAATAAATAAAAGAAAAAAGAAGAAAATAAAATTTCAGGACCCGATGCTTATACTGCTAAATTCTACAAAACACTTAAAGAAGAACTTATACTAATTATTTACAAAGTGTTCCAAAAAACGGAAAAAGAAGAAACTCTTCCAAACTCATTCTATGAAGGCAGAATTACCTTATTCCAAAATGAGACAAGAACAATGAAAAAGGAAACCACAAGGTAATATCACTGATGAGCATTAATTCAAAAATTCAAAACCAGCAATGCTAGCAATCATAATCTGAAAGCACAGGCGCAGACGTTCCTAGAAACAGAGGCCCCGACGGAGCTGCAGGACGTGGGAGAGCCCATTTTGCTGGAACCTCTACTCCTCAGCGAGGAGGAATACCGGGCTCTGCTGGAGGAGATTTAGGACGCCCGGTTGGGACGGGATCCGAGGCTGGGCGGTGGCCTCCCTTTCGCGGAGAGCACCTGCCTCGCTGTGGAGAGGCCTGTTTTCCCTCCGGGCTGACCAGCCTGGCATTCCTGCCTTCTGGGTCTGGGCGTGGCGGCGGCGGCGGCGTCGACGGCGGCGGCGGCGGCGGCGGCCGAAGACTCCACACCCAGGAGAACTGAGCCTCGCCGGGGTCCCAGAGCCCGCCCAGGTTCCGGGAGGGGGCCGTCTACTGCGCATGCGCGCGCGTGCGGGCAGCCGCCTACGCTCCGGGAGCCCCCCGCCCCCACCCCCGCACAGCTCTCATGAGTTTCCACCACCCGCCCCCAGCTTGATCCCCCACCCCACTCCCCAACCCCGCGCTCGCGAACACACACATGCGCACCAACACACCCACACAACCACACACCCTCACACCCACACACACCACCCCCACCCCCGCCCCCACCGCCACAGCCTTCTGCACTGGGCTGCTGGCTGGAGACCTCCGTGCCGCGAAACACCGGGTCCGGGCAGACTCCAGGCCTGCTCTCCCTCCCGCTGCTCGCCTCCTCTGTGCCTGGGCTCCACCGTCACTCGCCCACCCGTGCCCCTGCAGCCTCCCCGCTCTCACCAACCATGGAACACCTGGCGGCTACATGCACACCCCAGTTCCCACACGCAGCGGGGGATGCAGACCCGTCCAGGCGCGAGGGAAGGCAGGCGGAGATGGAAAGGGGAAAGCGAGACCTAGAGGGATGGAAGGAGGAGGGGGGACGTTGGAAGGGAGGGAGGGAGGGACGGACGGATGGAGAGAGGGAGGGAGAAAGGTACGGATTGAAAGACCGAGCGATGGAAGGACAAAGTGGGGGCGGGAGGGAGCAAGGGACAGAGGGACCCGGGCAGAGAGGAAAAGTCGTGTTTGACTTCCAGGAGCAACAGGACCAGCCCTCCCCCACGCCCCGCTCGCCGGGAAAAAGCCCATAGTCCAGCGCGGGCAGAGGGCTGGGCCAACATCCGCCGCCGCGTCCGGCGGTGGGGCACTCATACACCGAGGAACGGGCGATGTCTGCCAAGGCGAGAGAGACCCAGACTCGCGTGGCCGTCCGGTTTGCACCCTCATGGTTTAGAGACCTGCGGTCCAAAGGCTGAGCCCTGCACTGCAGCGCGAGTCGGGCAGCGGGGTCCACACAGGAGCCACACTCAAGATGCCTGAAGCGTGATTTCGGATTCCACGTTGCTCTGCCGTCTGCCAGGGGGCAGGTTGCTCACGTCTCTCCGGCCCCCGCGTGATCTCTCCCACCCCACCGCGATCCGGGGCCCCCAGCCGTCACCATGCCCCACGTGTATTGGACTCATATCATACTCTTCCCCGTGAATATTAATTACATTATCCCAGGTGTGTGTCTACTCCCAGCGATATTGCCTGTGTCATCCTCCCCTCTCGGGGAGAAATTTTAAGCAATATTACTGGGTGCGTGTACACCTTTTGTGATGTTTAAAGTAATATCATCCTCTCCCCAGTGGATATCAGGAATAAGTCTATTAATTATTAATATTAATAAATATAATAAATATTAATACTAATAATCAATATTGATCACAATAAACTTCATAAAAATTGATAGTGGATTAAAATGTTATCGGTTTGGAATGGTAATTAATATTAATATCACCATTAATAATCAACTAATGATATCTGCCATGAATGTTACTTAAATCAATACAAAGTGATGCTGGTAAGAAAATAATGATTAGTGTTAGGGACTAATAATATTGTTCAATATCATTAATATTAATAGTTAATACTAAGCGTGCATAATCAGGTTCTTAAAATAATTCTCCAAAATTTACAATGGTATCCTATTATTAGTACCATTGATAATTTTTAAAATTGATCATTGAGGTGTAATAACCATATTATTACTCCTAATACTACAGGCTGTGTACACCTACCTGTGAGCCCCCAGCCGCCAGCACGCCACGCCCCCCGGCGGCTGGGGCGCCGATCGCCGGGGGTTGGGGTACCCACTCCCCCGCGATCCTGGCCGCCCACCCGCCGGCACGCCATGCCCCCAAGCGGCTGGCGGCCCCCAATCGCCGGGCGCTGGGGCACCCAGCCCTCGGCGATCCAGGACCCCCAGCCGCCGCCACGCCTCGTCACCCGGCGACTTGGGTGCCCCGATAGCCAGGTGGTGGGGGACCCATCCCGCTGATCCGGGCCCCCCAGGAGCCGCCTCGTCACGAGCGGCGCTTGGGGGCCCCCAATCGTCAGAGGGTGGGGGACCCTCGCCCCCGATCCGTGCCCCCAGCCGTCCCCATCCCACGCCCCCCGGTGGCTGGCGATCCGGGGCTCCCAGCAGCCGCCGTGCCCCGCCCCACGGTGGCTGTCGGCCCCCTATCGCCCAGGCGTCGGGGACCAACCCCCCTGGCGATCCGGGTCCCCAGCATCTGCCACACCACGCCCCCCGTCCTAATGGGCGTGGCGTGGCGGCTGCTGGGGGCGTGGCATAGAGGCCCCCAGCCGCCTGGGTCTTGGTCTGGCAGCTGCTCTTGGCCCGGATCGCGAGTGGTGCCTCACCCCCCCGGCGATCCAGGGCCTCCAGCCATCGGGGCCGTGGCGTGGTGGCAGCTGGGGGCGCCATCAGCTTGAGACTACAAGCTAGTGAAAAACGGGAAGTTTCATTTCCGGCTTCTATTTCAACTTTCATACTGGGCCATAAAAGCGGGTGAATTAGATATGCCCTTATCCTGAATATATGTATTTATATATATTTTATATAGAGAGAGAGAGAGAAAAAAAAAAAGAAAGAGAGAGAGAGACAGAGTCAAGCTTTGTCACCCAGGCTGGAGAGCACTTGCGGGATCTCAACTCACTGCAACCTCTGCCTCCAGGTTCCATCGACTGTCCTGCCTCAGCCTCCTGAGTGGCTGGGACTATAGTTGCGCACCACCACATCCCGCTAAATTTTGTATTTTTAGTAGAGACGGAGTTTTACCTTGTTGGTCAGGCTATTCTCAATCTCCTGAGCTCATGATCCACCCGCCGTGGCCTCCCAAAGTGCTGGGATTACAGACTGGAGCCACCACATCTGGCCTATCCTGCAGATTTAAAATTAATTGAGTTTAATAAAGCAGAGCAGAGAGAGAGAAATAGCGGCCCGCCAAGCAGCTCTGAAGCTATCTCATGTAAGGTTTAGTGGGGAATCCTGACCCAAGTCCAATCTCCAAGCTCTAGACATTTCACCAACAAAACAGGAAGCCAACACATTCTGGATCTTCTTTCCAAGATAAAATCGACCATTGTAATATTTTTTTCAAAGACAATGGTAGCTGAAAAATAATTGCTGAGAAAGGAGGAATTTTCTAGGAGAACTTAAATCCAAAAGGCTGTGGGATAGTAATGAGAAGTGGAGGAGAACCAAAAAAGCATGGAAAGTAAAATCAGGAGGCAAAACAAACGTTTTAGAACAGCCAAGTATGGGGAGTTGGAAAGTGAAGCTTTGAGTAGAAATCAGAGTTACAAAATTTCAGAGCTGTAAGGAGCCTTATAAGGAAGCAGAAGTGGGCCCGAGGACTACATATTTGCCAAAAACCGCATAGACAATTAGTGGTAGACAAGAGCAGACCTTCATTTTTATGCAAACTCTGCCTCCTGGGTTCAAGAGATTCTCCTGCCTCAGCCTCTTGAGTAGCTGGGATTACAGGCACATGCCACCACGCCCGGCTACTTTTTGTCTTTTTAGTAGAGACGGGATTTCACCATGTTGGTCAGGCTGGTCTCAAATTCCTGACCTCCTGCTCTGCCTGCTTCAGCCTCTCAAAGTGCTGGGATTACCGGCGTGAGCCACTGTGCCCCGCCCATTTTAATGGGTTCTATTTTGATTAATAAAGATGTGTTGCAGCCTAGTTATAAAAATTTAAAATTCATTGTCCAAAACCACAATTACTTTGGCACCAACCTAATAACATAAGAATTAAGAGATCTTTATATTAGAGAGCCTATGGATGATGAAATAATAAAGAATATTACAATCTCCATAACCCACAAACTTGGTAACTTAGACCAACCGGATGAGTTAAAAGACACAATCTATTAAGACTGAAACACAGGAGAAATAGGTCATCTAAATATATTTATATCTATTAATAAAATGGAATCACTACCTAAAAACCTTACAGAAAACTTACATATTCCAAAAATCTGACATTCTGTCATGTTATTCTAACTGGTGGAATTCGGGGATTTCCATTTTGGGAAGAACATAGGTGAATTGCACACATTTAATTTTAGTGTTCATTGGTCAGGAAACCTATGTCCACTATAGGATACTGTGGAGCAATGCGTTATGGAGAATTTAGGCAAGATAATATGATTTTCAGAGTTAAAGGTAGACAACCTGTTTTATGTACAGTCATTCCTCATAATATCACAGGGGGTACCATATTTAAACTTTGGGGTATCCCCAGGTATGATTCTTATTTGAGCCACATGTGAATTTCAGACACGGAGGCTTCCCAACTTTGGTGGCTTTCAACAAATGTGGAAGTTAATCACAACCTATTTTGTGGAGGCATAAATTTCAATGAGCACTCACTTAACCTTTTATTTTAAATATTATTTTTGTAAACTTTGCATTTCCAATTAGGTGAAATTTTAAACCTGTTTCAGTTTTTATCCACTTTTTTTTTTTTTCCTGAGACGGAGTCTTGCCCTGTCACCCAGGCTGGAGTGCAGTGGCATGGTCTTGACTCACTGCAACCTCCGCCTCCCAGGTTCAAGCAATTCTCCTGCCTCAGCCTCCCAAGTATCTGGGATTAGAAGTGCCTGCCACCACGCCCAGCTAATTTTTGTATTTTTAGTAGAAATGTGGCTTCCCCATGTTGTTCAGGCTGGTCTTGATCCCCTGAACTTATGATCTGCCTACCTTGGCCTCCCAAAGTGCTCAGATTACAGGCCTGAGCCACCGCGCCCAGCCTCTCCACATTTTTTAGGCAGAGGGGAGTAAGGGTTGCTTTAAGTTATCAGGGACTCCCATGTACCCAACCCATTTGTGTAAATTTCTTCCTTCAGAGTTCTTCAAATCAGCATCACCATTATTAAAGGCCTCCCGCATGGTAATAATTGTGCTACAGGGTTTTATGAACATGAAGTTTATGTTTGATTGAATTAACCTCCTTGCTGTGGCATAAGGGGGCCATAAGTGTTTTCACCAATTATGAGGCGGGTTCACTGTGCAATGGCTACCAACATTTCAGAGTACAATGAGACCAAACACATTCATACATAAATTCCATGAAGTGAATTTATTACTTACAAACAGCAAACAGAAGACAACAGAAGTCTGGGATTCAATATGAACCGCTACCGCAAGATCAGGAAAGCTACCCAGAGCAGATGGATGGAGTTTTGACTGTAAATGCTTCACTTGCACTACAACTGAGGGACCCCAGAAAGGAACCCACCTTGGGTTTTTTCACACGATGTGGTTTGCTGGACGCAAGCGTTAAAGGACATTCTGTTTCGAGCAGGGACTCTAAAAGAGCCTGGGCTGTTCTGACCAATTTCACATGATTATCAGCATATTGCATTCCCAGCATATCATACAGTTATCTTGAGAACTACCAGTAAGAAAGGGAGGAAAATGGCCCTGTACCCTTAAAACTAAAGGATCAGGATATTTGTTGTGACACAGGCACAGACAGTAGTGACAGAGTGTTCTTGTGAGCCATCTACTAGTTCTCTTGACCGGAGCGTGGCACCTGACCTCTTTTCTCTTTCCTTTCAATGGAAACTGTTTCAGAATATTTTGAATATTTTGAGTTTCTACATCTAAAGAGTTGAGGCACATAATCACTGGCAGTGTAGACTCTCTGCATGGTTACAGGAAAGAGTTCAGGAGCCCATCAACCCACATTGATGGAGACCACCTAATCCTCCAGAGAGTACCACTCCATCTTCTTGGGGTTAGCTCCACATGCAGTAAGGCCATTATGTCTAAGGCCGGCAAGACTTGAGTCCGAAGATTCGACTTTTGGCATGCTGATAAGCAGCAGTGATAACAAAATCCCACACACTGGCTAGGTATAACTTGTGTAACATTTCATACATTTTTTTCAAGCACTGCACCATAATTAATTTGCATCAGGCTTTCCAAATTAGAAAAGCTTCACTTATAGAATTTCTTTCCAGTGGGAGATTTCACATGACTTTTCAAGTGAATGTTAAAACTGAAAATATTCTTGCAGTTTCTAAACTATTAGAGTTTTAATCCTGTGTACGTTCTTGTATTTACAAGGTCCAGCCAGCTACAGTGTGCATTTTCATATGTCCTTGAGTGGGTATGAGAGAAATGAAACATTCCCACATTCTGGACATTCATAGGGTTTTTCTCAGGAATGTGCTGATGTCATCCAAAGGAACTAACACAACTGAAGGCCTTACCACAAATTTAAATTCAAAAGGCTTTTCTCCAGTCTGAGGCCTTCCAAATTTTCACAAACAGGAAAATCTGAAGGCCTCACCACATTTCCTACATTCTTAAGGTTTCTCTGCAGTGTGAGCTCTTTCATGTTTATGAGGGAATGGGAAAGAGTAAATGTTTTACCACATTTCTTACATTCAAGGGGCTTTGTTTATTTATTTATTTTTGAGATGGAGTCTCACTCTGTCGCCAGACTGGAGTGCAGTGGCACAATTTCAGCTCACTGCAACCTCCGCCTCCTGGGTTCAAGTGATTCTCCTGCCTCAGCCTCCTGTGTAGCTGGGATTACAACCATATGCTATGTCACCTAAGGCCGAAGGCCCAACCTCCCTATGTTACCTAAGGCCCCGCCCTCTGCACAGCTCGCTTCCCATTGGCCGGGGGTCGGGCTCTGGGCGCCCGGCTCCGCTGGGGGCGGGGCGGCGGGCGGCGGGCGGCGGGCGGGGCCCTGTACACCTGCATGGTGTGTGTCCCAGACTCAGCCCAACGTCAGCAGCAGCTCCTTGATCCGAGCCGGATCCTGAGCGGGGAACACGGGCTGAAGCTACGGCGGCGGTGGCGGAGGCGGCCCCGCCCCGGGGCTCCCTTGTTGAGGCTGCCGCATCTCTGTCAGCTGCTCAGCTGTGCTCTAGTCGGCCCATGCGCCACGGCGAGGAGCTAGCGCTGGGAGGCGACTGCCCGAGGTGAGACTGGACGATGGGCGACGGGGTCTCCGGACCGGGCGGGGGTCTCTGCGCCGGGCGTGGCGGCTCCGAGCTGGGCCCCGCAGGGTCCGGGGTCGGGACCCCGGGTCCGTGCGCCTGGGCTTTGTCTCTGCCTTGGGTGGCACCGGGGGCTTCGCATCTGCTGCGATACCACGTGGGCCAGCGCGGGGGTCCCGGGCGCCCTGTGGGTGCGGGCCGGTCCCCACTGCTCCCCGGCTCCGCGCGTCTGCCGCGGAGGGGAACTGCATGGACCCGGGTGCTGGCTTCTGCCCGGTCCTCCGAGGCCTGGCTGGTCCCCGCCTGCTGCAGAGTGGGACCTGCATGGACCCATTCATGGAACGGGATCCGGGTCACCGCGTGTGGAGACTCCAACGCCCTCCCCGCCCTCCCTCGCAGTGAGACTGCTTCGCCAGACTCACCGAGGGGACTGCCCGGACTCTCAGACGAGGGAGTCCGTGACTCTGGGTGGGGGCTCTTTCCTCGCCCCGCAAGATGGCTTCCTGAGTGTTTTGTCACTTATATAGGTGGCTGCGTGGACCCGCGCGCGTGGGTCATGGCTGCCCTGCTAGTGGGGCTGTGCGCCGCTCCGTGACTCGTCTGGGTCGACCCCGCCTGGGACGCGCGTGTAGTGGAGGTCTGTGCGCGGTTGCTGGGGGCACACTGCCCCCGCCCCGTGATTTATCCTCTCACTTGCTGGGCGGGAGAAAGCGAAAGGCGCGGGCCCGGGGCTGTCGCGCAGCGGCCTCACCGACCTCGGCCCACGCCGGCGGGTCCCGGGGGAGGAGGGGTTGTCACCGCAAGTCCCACCGCCGCACTTCCTGCTCTAGCCTTCGGCTGGGCTCTGATTGGTGGGAGCAGGGCCGTTCTGCCTGGCGCTTCTTGATTTCTTCCGTTAGTAATGGGAAGAAAAAAAAATCTGGAAAGCCAGATTGAACTTTGTAGCTCTCAGCGCCTGGAGAGTGGAAGAAACTCTCCCAAGAATTTGGCGGGCTGAAAATGCGTTTCAAGCAGAAGCATCCACACCCACGGAATGAAGCCAAGGCAGTTACAGTTAGAGGTCAGATTTATGAGGGGGAAGCCAGGGTGAGGTCCATAGGTGGGGAGACTCTGACCTCAGCTTGATGGGGAGAGCTGATGCTGCCCCTCAGACGCGTATTTCTCAGCCACCAGAGAAAGTGGAATCACTCCTTAGTGAATGCTTTCATCAAACTTTTGAAATGTCCCAGGAAGCAAAATCGAACTGGACAGTTTTCCCCTTTTAAGACTGTTAAACGTCCCGGAGACAAACAGCAGAAGGCTCAAGGAGTCCAAATACTCAACCTGAAGTTCTTTCTGAACAAGACATGGTGTATAAGTAACAGGCATATGAGACAAAACTGAACTAATCACTGCAGCTGTGGCTCCTAGCCCTATAGCATGTCTTGCAAACCGTTTTGCCTTCTCTGCCCTCCGCTGTCGCAGACCCCAAGGCTACAGCGCACCTCCAGTCATCAGCTCCTGCTGACCCATTGCTATGAACTCTGTTTCGGTGGCTCCCTTCTCTCTGAAGTTTTGCTTGTTCTCCTGAAGTCCTGGTCTTTAAGAGCTTATGATCTGCAGGGACAGATTGGCTTTGGGCAGTACATAGTTAACTGTAGCACAGCTTGAAAAATACTCTGATAGAGGTGGGCAGGCAGTTTGTACAGGCGGGCAAGTGCGAGGTCCTTTTTCAATACCATGAATCCAAGTATTCATGCTATTTAAAATCTGCAATTCTTTGGCTCTCCAGAGGGTTTTTAGATTAATTTTTTTTTCTATTACTTCCTAGTGCTTGTTGCATAGTTCAGAGTACTTGATTAAAACTTACCAGGCAGGCTGGGTGCGGTGGCTCACGCCTCTAATCTGAGGACTTTGGGAGGTCTAGGCAGGCAGATCACTTGAGGTCAGGAGTTCGAGACCAACCTAGCCAACATGGTGAAATCCTGTCTCTACTAAAAATACAAAAATTAGTTGGGCGTGGTGGTGGGCTCCTGTAATCACAGCTACTCAGGAGACTGAGACAGGAGAACAGCTTGAATCCAGGAGGCGGAGGTTGCAGTGAGTCAAATGGCTCCACTGCACTCCAGCCTGGGCCATAGAGTGAGTCTTCCTCTCAAAACAAAAACAGAAACAATGTACTGGGTCTACCTCCGGCTCTGGTATTTTCCTGGAAGGTCTTCTCTTCTGGGCTTCATTTTTCTCACTTTTGAGGATCGTAAATGACATAATTTCCAAGAATTTTTGCCCTACACCTTTAATTCTTTCAAGCAAATATAGCAGAGAAAAATTCTCTTCCCTGCAATGGTGTAAGGAAGTCTCTCACAGAAGGGAACACTTGGGTATGGAGAAGACACAGGGTGTGTGTGTGTATATATATATATATATATATTTTTTTTTTTTTTTGGAGTCGGAGTTTTGCTCTGTTGCCCAGGCTGGAGCGCAGTGGCAGGATCTCCGCTCACTGCAAGCTCCGCCTCCTGGGTTCACTCCATTCTCCTACCTCACCATTCCAAGCAGCTGGGACTATAGGCGCCTGCCAACACACCTGGCTAATTTTTTGTATTGTTAGTAGAAACAGGATTTCACTGTGCTAGCCAGGATGGCCTCCATCTCCTGACTTCGTGATCTGCCTGCCTCGGCCTTCCAGAGTGCTGGGGATTAGAGGTGTGAGCCACTGTGCCTGGCCGACAGAGGATATATTTTTGAGCTCTACATTTCAGAGTTCTTTTCTCTAGCCCTGGCCTGGGTCCCAAACAGGGAACTTAATTCACTCTATCACTGAAGTATACTCTTGCTTTGATGCCATTGGTATGTTGTCCTAGAGATTTGCTGTGGCTGCCAGGAGTGTTTCATAGTTAAGAACTGATGCAACCTCTCTTTTGTCAGTTGATGAGTCTATAAACCATCTTGTTTCCTTTAGTATTATCTCCCTGGAACTGGAAGGTCAGAGAGGAAGTTTTCTTAGATTCTAAGTCTCAGTCTTTGCTATCTACCTTTGTCTGTCTCCCATGTCACCTGCTGTTTTTTTTCCCACCTGTTTTTCATTTTAATGTTTTTATTGGATAGGTGTCTATTATTGCAGGCTACCTCAACACATTTTTGCATGTAGACAGGATATAAGTATGAATAATATGTAAAAGATAACTTATTCTAGTTCTTTTGAGCAGAGGATTTGGTTTCGATATGTGGCCCTAATAAAGCTTTTGTGAAGTCCAAGTACTTTGTGAACTTCAGTTCCCTCACCTGTAAAATGGAGTTAGTTGTTAGTAATACCTGTTCTGCCTAACTCAGGAGATTGTTTTGAGGATGAAATGAAATCATGAATGTAATGGAATTTTGTAAATTTTAAATGAAATATTGTATTACCTAAGATTTTTTTTTTAAACGCTGTATTAAGAATGGAATGAATCTGGGTTTTCCTTTGAAATCCCAAATGTTTAATGTACAGAGAAGTTTTAATGTGTCTGTTGGGGAGCTTCATTAGGATTGTTTTCTATCTTTAATTGGCCAGTATTGTTTTATATTTTAGCATTTTTGGGGACCATCAACATTTGTGTTTCAGTTATCATTAATATTTTACAAAGTTATTGAATGTGCATGATTTAGTCTTTAACAATCTCTTCAATTATTTACATTCCCATGTAAAAAATGAAGTAATGAAGGTCCATGTAAATAACATTCCCATGCTTTAATGAAGCATAATTTCTTGACATTGCAGTTTCTAAGTGCCCTGTCTTGAGGTTGGGAAAGCTAAAGGACAGTTAAAGGGCAGTCAGAGGTCAAGGTCAGCAAAGCATCACCTTTGACATTTGAAATCCAGCAGCAGGTATCACAGTGAACCCCATTCCAGCATCCAGGAAGTTTCTCTGCCCTGCCTCTCCTCCAGCCACCTCAGAATCTGTGTCTGCAGTGTTGGTCCTGCTTTCCTGTCTCTCCTCTGCCTTTTCTTTCTCTTCACCAACTTCTACCGAGTGCCTCTGATGTCCCAGACAGTGGCAGTGGGAGTACAAAGGCTAATAAACCCGGCCCTGGTCCTCAGAGAACTTATATTTTCTGTGCAGATATTAAGTTATACTGTCATATATAGTGTTGACAACATTGACACAGATTTCCTGTGAAGTGCAGAAGCACCGTCGTAGAAGCAGAGAAGCAGAGATGCAGAGGCAGCACTGGTGACTCACACATGGAGAGCTGGAGTTCTTGGTCTAGTGGGATAAACTGACCTGGACATCATTTCAGTGCAGTGGAGTGAGTGCTGGGATGGGCTCCCTCGGGGCATCTGGGGCTGGGTTTGTCTGGTGTTTAGTCTCCTGCCTGGTACTTAGAGTTTATCAGTAAGATGAGCACTGGGAGGTTTCTAAGTGAAAGGAAAGGTAATCACTTACCTGAAACCTGAAATTTGTGGGTGTTCTGGGCCATTTGTAATTCACTGAATCTGTTTTGTCAGAGCAAGTCTATCATCTCTTTTGGATGGAGTGTGGCCAGCCCTGCCTTGCGATGTAAGGAAATCAGGAAAGGCTTGTCAGGTGACAACACCATGCCAGACACTCTTCTAGGGGTTTCCACGTAAATCACTGTATTCATTTCTGTTGCTGCTTTACCACATTTCCACATATTTCGTGGCTTAAACCAATTGAAATTGTATCATCTCACAGTTCTGTGGAGCAGAAGTCTGTCGTGGGTGTCACTGGGCAAAAATCACCATGTGGTCTGGGCTGCATTCCTCATTGGAGAATTGTTTCCAAGCACTTTTGACCAAATATAGTTCCTTGTGGTTGCAGGACTGAGGCGTCTGTTCCCTTGTTGGCCATCTGTTGGGGGCTGCCCTCAGCTCCTGGGGCCTCTATCTGGTCTTTGCACGTGGTCCCATCAGCTCAGGACTAGGTAGGCCAGAGACCTGGTCAGGCTCTCCAGTTCCCCTGTGTGCATTTCTCTTCTTCCAGAAAGTTCTATGCCCTATTTTAAAATTTTTTTTTGAGATGGAGTCTCGCACTGTTGGCCAGGCTGGAGTGCAGTGGCGTGATCTCAGCTCGCTGCAACCTCTACCTCTGAGTTCAAGTGATTCTCCTTCTTCAGCCTCCTGAGTAGCTGAGACTACAGGTGACCGCCATGATGCCCGACTAATTTTAGTATTTTTAGTAGAGATGGGGTTTCACCATTTTAGCCAGGGTGGTCTCCATCTCTTGATCTCGTGATCCACCTGCCTTAGCCTCTCAAAGTGTGAAGAATACAGGAGTGAGCCACCTCGCCTGGCCAGTTCTATGCTCTTAAAGGCTCATGTGATTAGATTGGACCTCTCTGGATAGCCCAGGATACTTCTCCTAAGGCCTCTGGCAAAGCCCTTTTGCTGAGTGACATAGTCACAGGTCTCGGGGGTTGGAATCTCCCACCACAGTTACCCATCCACTTACTACAGCAGCCTGGGAGGTGCTTTTCATTGCCTCTGGTTAACAGATACCATTTTTATTTTTTATTTTTGGCAAATTGGCAGGAACGTGAAAATCCTTCCTCAGCCTCCTGAGTAGCTGGGACTACAGGCACGTGCCACCAAGCCCGGCTAATTTTTGTATTTTTAGTACATACGGGGTTTCAGTATGTTGACCAGACTGGTCACAAACTCCTGACCTCGTGATCCACCCACCTTGGCCTGCCCTGATTATGTAAGTTTTGCTAAGAAGTCATTAGAATAATTCCTCTACTGGAAGAAACACCCATATGGGGAATTTGGGACCTTGCCTTTTCAAGTTCTACACAAAGGACTCTCCATGGGTGAAAAGTACATGATTCCAGGTCCATTTCTAGAATGGAAACAGCTGCATCAACCCAACAGTGATTCACATTCCTGAGTTTGAGACAATCCGATTGTTTCAAGGCTGAAGCCAAAAGCCCAATAAACAATGTTTGTACCTTTTTTCATAGCTAAGAATTAGGTGCATCCTGTGATCAAGAAAATAACTGATGGTGGTCACCAAGTAGTTTAAAACCAAGCAGGACCTCATTTTATCATGTGGGTGTTTTTAATTTTTTAAATGAAGTTTTTATTTTCCTGTGCAATAAATGACAAGCTCTGACTTGAAATACATTTCCTTTAATACACCAGAATCTAGGGCCAGGCACGGTCACTCACAACTGTAATCCCAGACTTTGGGAGGCCGAGGAGGGCAGATCATGAGGTCAGGTGATTGAGACCAATCTTGCTATAGTGAAACCCTGCCTCTACTAAAAATACAAAAAATCAGCTGGGCATGGTGACAGGCGCCTGTAGTCCCAACTACTCGGGAGGCTGAGGCAGGAGAAGGGCGTGAACCTGGGAGGCGGAGCTTGCAGTGAGCCGAGATCACACCACTGCACTCCAGCCTGGATGACAAAGTGAGACGCTGTCTCAAAAAAAAAAAAAAAGAAAAAATAAAGAAATCAGAATCTATAATCCTAAGGTCCTTAACCCAGCTCTCAGAAATTTATGACGTCCCCAAAATCCTGTGCAACAATTTTGTGTATATGCATCCATGTGTTTATGGGGAGATGATTTATAGCTCTCCATACACTTTCAAAGTGGTTGGATTCCAAAAAATTTTAGAATACGCCACTTGGGCCTGGTGTGGTGGCTCACACCTGTAATCCCAGCACTTAGGGAGGCTGAGGCAGTAGGATCCACTGAGGTCAGGAGTTTAAGACCAGCAACATAGCGAGACCTCCAACTGTACCAAAAAAAAAAAAAAATGCTTGACGTGGTGGTGCACACCTGTGGTTCTAGCTGCTCGGGAGGTTGATCACCTGATCCCAATAATTTGAGGCTGTAGTAAGTTAGAATTGCACCACGGCACTCCAGCCTGGGCAACAGAGGAAGACCCTCTCTCAAACAAAAACAAAAAACCGTATCACTTAGTATACTATTGTTGTTGGTCAAGTATCAGATTTTGTTTAAAAATTAAATACTCTTTTTTTTTTTTGAGACGGAGTCTCGCTCTGTCACCCAGGCTGGAGTGCAGTGGTGTGGTCTCAGCTCACTGCAAGCTCTGCCTCCTGGGTTCACACCATTCTCCTGCCTCAGCCTCCTAAGTAGCTGGGACTACAGGTGCCCGCCACCACGCCTGGCTAATATTTTGTATTTTTAGTAGAGATGGGGTTTCATCGTGTTAGCCAGGATGGTCTTGATCTCCTGACCTCGTGATCTGCCCACCTTGGCTTCCCAAAGTGCTGGGATTACAGGTAAATACTCATTTTTAGCAAAGTTGTACAGGCATACAGCTCTAAGAGTCAGAAATTAACAAGACTTAGGACAAAACCCAGCAATCCCCTACCTTACCCTTCTCTACTCTCATCCCTGCTCCTTGGAGGTTACTGTGTTTATGTTTTAGCTTGTTCTTCTAGATTGTGTGAAAGACAGGGAGATGTCCTACTGTGGAAGACAAGGATTCATGTTGCTTACCCTTCCCGCTCCTCCTGTTGCCCATGTTTTTCTCCAGCATCCTCTCAGTATAAGTATTGTGGTAGTGAGGCCAGGCATGGTGGCTCGTGACTTATCTCAGATTTTTGGGAGGCTGAGGCGGGCAGATCACTTGAAGCCAGGAGTTGAAGGCCAGCCTGGCCAACACAGTGAAACCCTGTCTCTACTAAAAAATACAAAATTAGTCAGCTGTAGTGTCGCACACCTGTAGTCCCAGCTACTCAGGAGTGTGAGGCACAGGAATTGCTTGAACCTGGGAGGTGGAGGTTGCAGTGAGCTGAGATTGCACCATGAGCTGAGATCGCACCACTGCACTCCAAACTGGGCAACAGAGATAGACTCTGTCTCGAAAAAAATTATCATGATAGTGGAATACATAGTACAATAGTATATCTATTTAGTATTCTTCCTGGTTTTTGGCCTGGAGCTTCTAAAACCCTTGTAACTTCCTGAGCGATAGGAACATCATTGGTTATAATATTTGGTCTTACGTTTCAATACCTGACACAAGAGCTTCTAAGACTTTTGGAATCTCTGGGGTGATAGGAGTGTCTTCTGTATGATAATGAGATGCCAGGTGGCTTTGGGCCCCTGGACAGGTTCAGGATCAGGGCTGGTAGCCAGAAAGATGAGTCATGATTAAAGAGTTGGATGTATCAGCCTCACCCCTACCTCTGGGAGGGGAGACGAGACAGGCTGGAGATTGAAATAGTCACGGGTGGCCAATGACTTAATCATGTCTGTTATGAAAACTCCATAAATCCCTCTAAATATTGGGTTTGGAGAGCTTCTGGTTTGGTGAACTCATTTGGTGCTGGGGAGGTGGCACTTCCAGGGATGGCATGGGAGCCCCGACCTCTCTGCCCCATGGTGTGCTCTGTGCGTCTCTTGCATTTGGCTGTTCCTGTGTTCTCTTCTTTGTAATAAAGTGGTAAGGGTAAGTAAGTGCCAAGCACTTTGCGTCTGTCACCTCAGGTGTTGTGGGCAGTTGACCGGTTGAAGAATGCATTGCTATTATGTGAGGAACATTGGCCTTTGAAAAAGCAGAACTAGATCCACGTTCTTGCCTGGTAACTGTAACTATCATCTAGTTTGTAAAGGGGAATGCAGTTCACTGAAAACTTCTTATGACAGTGGGGAAAGGATTGGGGTGTCTGCATTGGTTGGTGTCATATAGGTCATATGAAAGAGCATTTAGGCTGGAGGGAGACTTTTCATCTCTATAACTTTACTTTCACAAGACAATTCCATCATGATTTGAAGATTTTTGAGTCAAAACTACATTGTTCTGCTATGTGTTTTGGGGCAAATTTATACATACAATTTGCTTAAATATTTCAGAGAATACAAGAATATATGTGTGGGGTAAAAATCTGAAATTTGCATTCCCCCTTCTCTAGAAGTAACCATTGTGAATAGTTAAGTCTGTATTCCAGCTATTTTGTATATTATAAATACACTGTGAATATATGAGTGTATATATACATATACGTTTTATTTTTAGAGATGGAATATTGCTGTGTTACCCATGCTAGTCTCAAACTCCTGGGCTCAAGTGACCCTCTCGCCTCACCCTCCCAAAGTTTTGGAATTACAGGTGTGAGCCACTGCGCCTGGCCTGCATGAGTATATTTAGTAATTGCTAAGTTTCTCTGTTCAATACGTGTCTGTTGAACTCCCCCATGTGCCAAGCATTGTTCTAAAGACCTTTTACGCACTAATTCACTTAATTTTTAGAGCAGCTCTATTATTGTGGCCCTTTTACAGTGAGGAAACTGAACCACAGAGAGGCTGGGGACGTTGTCTAACATCACACAGCCAGTGCTGTTGGAACTGAGGTTTGAACCCAGACAGCTGGCTTCAGATCTCTTAGCTGTTATCATAGATGACACACCCAAACCTTAGGGCCACCTCCCAAGCCTTGCCTGAGCTCTGCCTGAGCTCTGTGAGAGCCATGTATGTGAGGTTTCTTTGCTTTTTAAGGACACAAGTCTTGGAATTGTCCCAGACCCTGGTGGGACCTCTTGAGGACCAAAAACAGGGATTCTTCAAGCCTGCCCCAAGGCCAGATCTCTGATTTAGCTACTTGGAAGGTAGACGTGGAAGACAGTAATTTTGCCAGAACAAAAAGTCAGGATTGCTGGGCTGACTCGGCCAGATGCGGTGGCTCATGCCTGTAATCCCAGCACTTTGGGAGGCCAAGGCAGGTGGATCACCTGAGGTCGGGAGTTCGAGAGCAGCCTGGCCAACAAGTTGAAACTCTGTCTCTACTAAAAATATAAAAATTAGCTGGGCGTGGTGGTGGGTGCCTGTAATCTCAGGTACTTGGGAGGCTGAGGCAGGAGAATTGTTTGAACCCGGAGGCAGAGGTGGCAGTGAGCTAAGATTGCACCACTGAACTCCCACTTAGGTGACAGAGTGAGACTCCGTCTCAAAAAAAAAAAAAAAAAAAAAAAAAGAGAGAGAAGGGGAATAGCTGGGCTGACTCATCCTAGGGAAGAGGCCCTATAGCAGCTGTAGAACCTTGGGCACTTGGGTGGAAAAGAAGGAAGGAAAAGATTCACCCATGGCGGTGACCTGGACTGCAGAAACCACACTAAACAGTCCACGTCCTGGAGCCTGGCCACCCCATTTGCTTCTCTTCTCCTTGGGTAGAGGGTGTGGGGAGCTTTCTATCCTGAATGCTGAGCAGTGCAGCTTCTAACCAGGGTAGGCATTTGTCTGTCCCTGGGAATACAGAGAGCATTCTCATAACCAGCCCAAATACTCCTGAACAGCTTTTTGTAGGGTGGGGGGGGCGGGGCAGAGGGTCATTTTGACTCATAGGTACCTTTTCCACTTTCACTGCTGATAACTGTGTTACAGATTAATTGTTTTTGATACTGAAGAGGGCTTAAGAGAGTGAGCTATTATAGCACATCTAAGTCTGCTAAAATAGAACCACGGGGTAGTGTAGAAAAATCTCTGCTAAATTATGGATCATATATGGTGAACGTTAGAGGCCATGTGTACCTAAGTTGAAAAATCAAAACGTGTCTTGTATTTGGGTGACCCCGGTAAGTCTGGATCCCACCGCACCTTGTGTGAACACAGGATGCTGGGGTGTAGGGATCAACAGGCTTTTTCTGGATATCTTGCGCTTCTCCTTTGGAGTAAAGTGGGGCGGCAGTAGGAGCGCACAGCTGTTGGGCCCCTGATATTTGTCAGCTGTTTTACATGTGGGATTCCATTTAATGCAATCTTGGAGGTAAAATTATTTTATTGAAGATGAAGATAGAGGCTTAGAGAAGTTAAGAAAATTGTTGAAGGTCACGTCATTTATTTTTTTTTTATTTTTTATTTTTTTCCCGAGACAGAGTTTTGTTCTTCTTGCCCAGGCTGCAGTGCAATGGCACGATCTCGGCTCACCACAACCTCTGCTTCCCAGGTTCAAGTGATTCTCCTGCCTCAGCCTCCCGAGTAGCTGGGATGACAGGCATGCGCCACCATGCCAGTCTGATTTTGTATTTTTAGTAGGGACGGGGTTTTTCCATGTTGGCTAGGCTGGTCTTGAACTCCCAACCTTGGGTGATCCACCGATGTCGGCCTCCCCAAGTGCTGGGATTAGAGGTGTGAGCCACCACACCTGGCCAAGGCCATGTGATTTCTTAAGTGGAAAGAAAAAGTATTTGATGAACTCAGAAGTTTGACTTCAAGGCCCTTGATCTTTCCATAACACTGGTTCCTTCCCTGGTTGGTTGGAGTGACTGAAGAATTCAAGGAAGCTGTGTTTTGTGGAAAGAAGACCTGAGGGATGTATGGTCTTTCCAGGCTTGGAATCTGCCATGCTGGGCTTCTGAATTGTATAGCTTGGCCATATAGAGAGAAGCCCGTCATTTAAGATTTATTCTTTGGGGGAAATAAAGGAAGGCTGCCCACATGAGACAGGCAGAGGCGACTTTCTCAGAGCTGCTGTGGCAAGGGAGTTGGCACCGTCACTTGCGTGTGGCAGAGACTGACATGCAAGTGAGTGGCGGATGAGGAGTGGGAAAGCTTCAGGATGGAAAAGAACGGCTCCCAGTGGAAGCTGTTGTGGAGACTGGAGGCGGCTGTGCAGAAGTGGGGTGTTTTATGTGATTGGTTAGGGGTGCATTTGGCTTCCTCTGAATGATCCTAACTGAAAATAGGGGCCAAAATTAGGGTGGCTGTCAGTTTTGAGTCAAGTCCTGGCCACGTGGGATAGAGTTGTGGATTAGTTTCTGGGTTGTTGAGAGAGAGCAGTCTGGCTTCCTGTTTAATATACTAGCCTGGCTGGCCTCCTGGCTGTTTACTGTAGATAGGGGTTTGGTTTCCTGGGTGGGCAGCTACAGGTTGTGGTCTGAGTTCTGTCTTTATACATATGATCAGGCATGGTCTGTGTGTATATTCACTCCCTCATTTTCCTTGCCAGTAAAAATATCAAATGACAAATTGGATACATTGGGAACTTTTAGATGTCTGTGTCCCCTGGAGGAAGTTTTCACGTTCACATTTAATCAGAATGAATATAAACAATTGGGCCATTTATCTTGAAGATTTAAAATAGGAAATCTTCAACAATACTACCTCAGCGCCATTGCCCTCTCTGTCCATCGTTAGGAAATGTGTTTTTATCCACCGCCTGCTCATCGTCCGCCAGTTTGTGGTTGATCCACTTCTCTATACGTCTTGTCTTGTGTGCATCTCATTGTTTGCTACTGTTAGCGTTCTCCTTCGTCAGCGTAGTTTATTTGTGTAGCCTCTGTTGGCAGGAAATTATTTGTGGAATTTGTGAATGGAAGGGACCTTGGAGGTCTGCCAGGTCAGTCCAGTGACTTTCAAGATAAATGGAAATACAAGGAACTGTTCCAGCTTCTTTGGTGGCCAAACCAGGAATAGAAAGCAGTGTTCTGGCCGGGCACGGTGGCTCATGCCTGTAATCCCAGCACTTTGGGAGGATGAGACGGGTGGATCATGAGGTCAGGAGATCGAGACCATCCTGGCTAACACGGTGAAACCCCATCTCTACTAAAAAATACAAAAAAAAAACTAGCCAGGCGAGGTGGCGGGTGCCTGTAGTCCCAGCTACTCTGGAGGCTGAGCCAGGAGAATGGCGTGAACCCAGGAGGCGGAGCTTGCTGTGAGCTGAGATCCGGCCACTGCACTCCAGCCTGGGTGACAGAGCGAGACTCCGTCTCAAAAAAAAAAAGAAAGCAGTGTCCATTGTGCCACAATGTCATTGGAAGACAATTCAATGTTGGCCTAAAATGCAGAGTAACTAACTTCCATTCATCTCTGCTTCTGACTCTTGTTATCAGACATTTTAAATTGACTTTAATGTGTTAGCAGAAATATGAAAAGTCCTGACTTGTTTACATAGAAGGTACTTTGTCGCTTACTCATTTCGTTGCTTTTTCAACAGGATTGAAAAGACATTGTTACAAACTGAATGTTTATGTCTCCCCCAGATTCTTGTACTGGAGCCCTAACTGCCAGTGTGATGGTAGTGGGGATAGGACCTTTGGGAGGTGATTAGGGTTAGATGAGGTCATGAGCGTGGGCCCTGGTCTAACAGGATTAGTGCCCTTAGAAGAAGAGAAACCAGGCCAGGTGTGGTGGTTCACACCTGTAATCCCAGCACTTTGGGAGGCCGAGTGTGCAGATCATGAGGTCAGGAGATTGAGATCATCCTGAAACCATTTCTACTAAAAATACAAAAATTAGTTTCGTGTGGTGGCACGTGCCTGTAATCCCAGCTACTCGGGAGGCTGAGGCAGGAGAGTTGCTTGAACCAGGGAGTCACAGGTTGCAGTGAGCTGAGACTGTGCCACTGCACTCCAGCCTGGTGACAGAGTGAGACTCTGTCTCAAAAAAAAAAAAACAAAAAAGAGAAAGCAGAGAGATCCCACTGCCCTGGTGTGAGGAAACAAGAGAAAGGTGGCTGTCTGCAAGCCAGGAAGAGGTCCCTGTCCCGGAACTGAGTTGGCCGACACCTTGATCTTGGACTTCCAGCCTCCAGAGCTGTGAGAAATAAACTAATGTTTAAACCACACAGCCTATGGTGTTTATTATGGTATTTGCCTATGGTATTATGGCCATCTGATTTGACTGATACAGAGATGGTTCCAGAATACTGGAGCCTGTGTTTAAGTTGGTGATGCCATGAAAATAAATGTGGTAGTTCATTCCTTTATATAAAGATAGCGCTGTGAACCCAGGGCCTTTGCTCACGTCTTAGTTGACTTGTCTTCTTGTAAGAGCTTCCTAATTTCTCTTTTCCCCCTCTTATTTATATTATATATCGGGATTAAATCATATATGGTATGATTTTATACTTTATATCTATACAAACTTTTAGTGATTTTATTTCATTTTATTTGATTTTTGAGACATGCCCTTGCTCTGTTGCTCAGGCTGGAATGCAGGCGTGCCATCACAGCTCACTGTAACCCTAAATTCCTGGGCTCAAGTGATCCTCCCACCTCAGCCTCCTGAGTATTTGGGACTACAGGTGTGCTATCCTGCCTAGCTAATTTTTAAAATTTTGTAAGGACAGAGTCTTGCTGTGTTGTCCAGGGTGGTTTCAAACTCCTGGCCTCAAGCAGTCCTCTCGCCTCAGCCTCTCAAAGCACTGGATTACAGGCATGAGCCACCACACCCAGCCCAGTGATTTTTCGTTGTTAAAATCAAGGACGGGTTCCCTGGCTTGGCATTCAAGGCTCATGATCCGGGCGTGATATGCAAGTTTGGGTTTCAGTGTTTCCATTCCCACCATCAGCCTTGCACTCCAGCTTGTTGCCTAAGCCCTGTTCTGAAGCCCAGCCTGAGAACTGCACTTAGAATTTATACCTTCTCATCTCTTCATCGTCTTCGCCTATGTTCTTATCTCCATCTGGGACATCATCTCCACACTTCTGTCTCTTTAAATCTTCTCTATCCTTCAAGAATTGAAATACTCACTTCCTTTACACGATCCCCGTTCTGACATCCAATCTAGAGTTAATCTTTTTCCTTTTGAACTCTGATAGTGCTTAATGTTTTTCATCCTTTAATTATGCAACAGTCCTGTGTGTTATGATAATATTATATCTCCAGTTTTTCGTAGTTACTTTGAAAATATTAGTGTAGTCATATATTTTGAATATGTAATATGAGCGACATTCAAAAGGTCCTGGAGAGTGAAAGGCAGTCCTACTCCAGTCACTGCCCTGTGACCACTGTTGCCAGTTTTGTTTGTTTGTTTTTCCAAGACGGAGCCTTGCTCTGTCACCAGGCTGCCATGATCTCAGCTCACTGCAACCTCCGCCTCCCGGGTTCAAGTGATTATCCTGCCTCAACCTCCTGAGTAGCTGAGACTACAGGCGTGTGCCACCACGCCCAGATAATTTTTGTATTTTTAGTAGAGACAGGGTTTCACCATGTTGGCCAGGATTGTCTGGATATCTTGGCCTCGTGATCCACCTGCCTCAGCCTCTCAAAGTGCTGGGATTACATGTGTGAGCGACTGCCCCCAGCCTATGTATCTTCTTTTTAAAAACACAGATGTTGGCATAAGATAAACACTGTTTTCCACCAGTTCCCCACTGGTAAATATTTAGGTTGTTCCCAACCGTTTGGATTAATCAGTGCTGAGTTGTACGTAATTCTTGCATATTTGCATGAATATGTTCATAGGATGCATTGCTAGAAATGGAATTGTGGGATCCAGTTGTGCACATTTTAAATGTTGATGGGTGTTGCTCGATTCCCTTCCGTTAACGCCATACCGTTATCTCACTGTCAATGTGTAAGGGCGCCTATTTCTATTTCCTTGCCAACGGTTTCTTCTCAGCTGTTTTCTTTGACATCACACACACACAAATAGCCCTATTGTTCCAAAAACGTGGACATCCTACATTTCTACTTAAAGTGCACACACTGACTGAAGCTCTGTGTTGCAGTGATGTGTGCTGCTAGGATTGTGGCTCTGTTTCGAATTTGCTAGCCAGGCTATGGCTTTCCAGTCAGGTACTTTTGTTTTGTTCATGCTGTTGCTGCCATTGGGCTGTGTGAATTTCCCTCCACTGCCCAGCCAGATTTCCTTTCCGGTAGACGGGCTTAGTGTCTCATCCAGCAGATCAATTTCCTAGTGACCTGGGCCGAGTGTCTCATCCAGCAGCCCTGTTTCCTGGTGACCTGGGCCGAGTGTCTCATCCGGCAGCCCTGTTTCCTGGTGACCTGGGCCGAGTTTCTCATCTGTCAGCCCTGTTTCCTGATAAGCTCAGCCGAGTGTCTCATCCGGCAGCCCTGCTTCCTGGTGATCTGGGCTGAGTGCCTCCATGAGAAGTTGCACCCATCTTCTCCCATAGTGCTCTTTCCAGCAAGCAAAACAATTTCCCACGTTCCTAGTGGGACAGGCACTAGCTCTTTTCTGGGCATCAGGAGACCTGGCTTTGTTCTGGTTCAAGCAACAGCTGGTGGATACCAAGACAAGTCACATCTGGCCCCTGGTCCTTTGCTTTATAGTAGAATCACAGTCCAAATGGGCATCACTGCTGTGGCCTCTATGTGGTGCTGAGTGGGGATGATGGCTAAGTGTCAGGGTGCATTTCCACCACTAGGGATTATGGACCAGCACAAGACACAGGAGGAAAGCTAACAGCCCCGGGCAGGTGCCAGAACCAGAGGAGTTTGAAACGGTGGTTCCAAGCTCCTTGGTGTGATTGATGTGATCACAATAAACATTTTATCTCTAAGTCTTGGGCCACTGGACCAAGAGAAGAGAGAGCTGGTATTGAGTTGTAGTGAGAGGTGCGTGGCTCGTGTGCCTGCTGAGCCTGGCTTGGACTCAATTCCATTGAGTCCCATTCCATTTTACCTTCTGTTTCCACCTTTTTCATGCTCCTGCTTGTTTCTCCAGAAAAAAATGGCAACAAATTCCTTTCAAAAACTTTACAAAAGCCATAGATGCTTATTGAAAATAGTTCAAATGATATGGAAGACAGAAAGATAGTGAGTGTTTCTCTGCTGTGTGTTTGGATGAATGTGTCTTTGGGGTAGTCACTATTAACACTGGGTGTATTTCCTTCCAGATCTTTTCCAGTGTACCTACAAATATAATTACCTTTGTAAAAAAACAAATAGTACCTGATAAACATTGAGTCCCCCTACTCCCACTCTGCAGTCTACTGGACTCCTTTCATGGTGATAGATGAGACCTGATAGACTCCTTTTGTTCACTGGAGTCTAGGTAATAATAGCTACAGATAACTCACCTTCAGTGGGCATTTACCATGTGACAGGATCTGTGCTCCGGCAGCTACATGAAGTGGGTCTTAAGGCTTTTTACAACAATGCTATGGGTGAACACAGTAATTGTTAACATTTTGCAAATGATAGAATTGCAGTAGAGAGAAGCAAAGCTGCTTGCTGAAACTCATGGCACGATTCCCGAAGAGAGAGAACACTTTTAAAACAATTGTGTTATTAGTCAGGTGATTTACGATCATTTCAAGAAATATGCATTCAGTGAATACATTTCAGGGTCTGGTACAGTCTGGGAGCTGTTCCTGAAAATGCACTGCTAGAGGTAAGGGAGTGTTCCATTGGCCCTGGCCCCTAGTGCAAGGAGGGAGGTCCCTGGGAGAGGGGCATGGAGAGGAGGTCTCTGAACAAACCTTGCAAATCCATTTCTGCTGAGTCTGGTCCGAGGTCTGGTTCTTGACATGTACACTTTTCAGAGATACTTGGTTTTGTTTTTATCATGGCTCACCTGAGCAGCCATGGTTTGAAACTGCCTGGAGATGTGGTCTGGCAGGCCATGTGCTATGCCCATCCTCCCGCTCCTGCAGGAGGGGAGTCAGCCTGGGACCAGAGGGCTTCGCCTGTAATCAGCTATCTCATAATAAGTGGATTTGATGCTGGTTTCGCTAGGTCAGGAAATTTCCCATTTGGAAGGAAAACTGATACTTGCTTTTGGGTTTTGCTGAGGAGCCACAGGGTTTAGAGCAGGGACTGGAAGTTTGTTGAGACACACGTGAGTGCACTCAAACATCTTCCATGAAACGTGGAAATAAACACAGTGTTCCAGAGAGGTCCCTGGCTTTGGGATACAAATATTTCTGTAACACAATGGCACTGGATGTCTGCTGTATTTTTTTTCTCTGCTATTTTGGCAAGTTTTATTTGGGTGTATGTCTCCTGTACAGAAGGTATGACATCACTTTTTGCCAGCAAGTATTTACAGCCGTTGGTGCCTCCTATGTGGGTCACTTTTGTGCCGTGGTTTCTTTGGGGAAATTGTAGGTCTCCTACCCAAAGCACATTGCCGATTTCAAGGTGCTCCTGCTTTCTGAACACCTGTGGCAGTGACTTCCATATGGGTGAAGCCAGCCGAGAAAGTACTCCTCCCCAGGAGGTGGGGACTGGTGATTGCCTGAGTGAGGTAGCCGGGAATGAGCCCTGGACTAGAACTTGTGACCGGCTGCTTTTCCTTCCCCTCCTCTCCCTCCTATTTTCCTACCACCCCTACTTTTTAAAAATTTCTTATTAAAAATTAAACAATTATTTTGGTTTCCTTTATTTGCTATTCCTTGCTAATCATATGCAGAGTGAGCCTGGGACTGTGGAAAGGAAAGTTGTACTTGGCTTCAGATGATCCTACCAGCCCCGCATTGAGGGGCTTCCACCAGGCGGCATTGTGAAGTGGTGTTGTGGAGGTTCTCCTTTCAGTCCTCAGTCTTGGGGCCCGTGCCAGGGGTAGTGGAGAATGAACAGACATAGACACAAAAGACAAAGACAAACAGAGAACATGGCGGCCGCCCCTAGGGCCTCCGCCTCACTTTATTTATACCCCACAAATCCCACGTCAGCAAAAATGACATAATACAAAACAAACTTTCTACACCCAAATATAACCTACTGCTTAGTTCTTTGTCTCTAAGCTCTTTCTTATTTTGTCTGCCTTTTGGCGCCTACTAGAGTTCATTAAAAGTTCAACTAGAGATAGTATCCTTGACTACTGAAGTTCATGGAAAGTGCAACTAGCTAGAGATATGGTCCTTGAGCCTTATCCATTCTCAGCATATTTTCAATGGCCCCTGCATTTCCCCCTTTTTTGTTTTGCCTCAATCTTAGAAAGGCAGCCCATACTTGTTCCTGGTTTTTCTTTTGTTTTTGGATGCGACGGAGGGAGCATCGGAGTATCAGGAGAAGTAGACTCAATCCAAGCGCCCAAAGCAATATACTTCCAGAGATTGTAGAAATCCATGTTTTCATCTGAGTCCATGGATTAAGAGCAGCAAGGCGTTGACCCATCTCCTGCATGGTAGCTGCTCCGGACAATACATGTAATTGTTGTTGAAACGCTACAGAAATGTTTCGAGTGAGTTCTTGGATGTCCAAACTAATATTTTTATGGCCTATTAATAATCTTCGGATTTCGGTCCAATTCTGAGAAACATTAAAAGACACAGGTGTTACGCAAAATTGCGTGGAGTTCCAATCATATTGCAGTGTTATTCGAGTACTGAGGACAGTGAGCTGATCTCCAAGCCACGTTAAGGCTTGCTCCACGTTGTCCAATCTTTCAGCGAGTTGAGAGTCAATGTTCCGTTGTTGAAGCCACAACCAATGAGATTGCTCATGCCATTGCTGCACAAATTCAGCATTTTGTATGCTTTGATGTAGCGCGAGCCCTGCCACAGCTGCAGTGGAGGCAATGGCAACAAGGCTCATCACCAAGGCAATTATAAGTCCAAGGGCACGACGGGTCCGCTGAAGAGAAGTCCAAATATAAGTCTCAAGAGGTGATGCCCCCCATGGTCGCATAAGGTTGACAGGTAACCAAATTTCCTTACGAGTCCTGAGGATATAAATATCCCCCGTAAAACTGCGCCACCAAGAATGATTGAGGCAAGACAAAAATGTACATGTATCTTTACAATTAACAATCCCCGTATCATTATCCCATGTTAAATGTCCTGCTAACAATAGGTAAGGCTTTCGGACACAAGCAACAATATATCGGGAGACATTCCGCCGTAATTGAATATGAAAAGGGTTATTTGGGTTAGAAAGATTAAGGGACATATTTCCCACAAAGGTACTAATGGCATCACCTGCAGCCAATAACTTCCAAAGATGACTTTGTACTTGTAAAGAGTATCTAAGATGAGGCATAGGCGGCGACAAGCCTCCTTCACGCCATACTAAAGTTTCATTGCCATCAGCAACAATACTTTTATTTACCCGGTGCCATCTCAAAGGTATGTGACTAAATTTTGTTTGAAAATCACCATGCACACTCCAATCAATTACTTGCAACCCATTATATTCTAATAAAATCCGGGGCTTAATTCCCCAACAATGTTGCCACTCCAAGACCTCTATATTAGGGGAAACCTCTGGAATTGGACAAAAAGGTAAAGAAATAGGGATAGTCTCATTAATATATACAGTATGATTATAATGAAAACTTCTAGTTACAATAATAACAGTATTAGCAGCCACATGGCTATAATTATAGCGAACAGCCCAAGCTTCATGCGATTTCTGGAGACAATGAGGACTATTTCCCATGCAAATTGGAAGTCCTTCCACTCCAAATTGGTATGTGCTGTTTATTATTCCTGTTTCCCGTTCTACATAGTCCTTGTCCATATAGGGGGACGGCATCCAAGTAGTGTCATTGGTGAAAACCTTAACTTCTGCCTCCCCCCAGGCAACTCCCTGATACAAGGGTGGAAAGGGAATATAAGTCCAATATTCATACAAAGCCTCACTAAGGGAAATAAGTCCCCCGCTGAAACACATCCAAGAAAGGAAGAGATGCATGCTGAGTCCAGTTTCTTTTCAACAGTGTTTCAATCGCCTAGTAGGAAACCACTCAGGTCCGCTCCCTGTAAGGATAAGAGCATAACCCCGTCCCTGTTTTAGAACTTGTCCCTGTGCATACTTAACTTCTTCATTAGGATACCAAACCTTTAAATTATCGATGGGGACTATTGTCGAGGGAGGTGAGGAAAGATG
Organism: Rhinopithecus roxellana; assembly: GCF_007565055.1. NCBI lineage: Eukaryota > Metazoa > Chordata > Mammalia > Primates > Cercopithecidae > Rhinopithecus > Rhinopithecus roxellana. The sequence goes on along the minus strand of NW_022142106.1, from coordinate 68,233 downwards.
AGTTACGGCAGCGGAATCCTGCAATTGTCTCCATTGATTCAAAAAATTTAAGGTAAACAAAACCTTTAAAATCTGATTTCTGGGGGACTCATTTCCCCCTTTTTTGTTTTAGCAGTTGAGTTTTTAAGGTTAAATTTGCGCGCTCAATGATGGCTTGACCTTGACTGTTGCCCGGGATACCGGTGAGATGTTGAATATTGCATTGCTGTAAAAAAACTTATAATTTACGAGAAACATAAGCAGGGGCATTATCAGTTTTGAGTATTAGAGGAATGCCCATGATGGCGAAACAAGTTAAGAGATGAGTAATAACAGAATCAGCTTTTTCAGATGGCAAAGGAATTGCCCATTGAAAATGAGAGAAAGTATCAATGGTATGATGAACAGAGTTTAATCGTCCAAAAGAAGGGACATGTGTGACGTTCATTTGTCAGATCTGATTAACTTGAGTACCTCGTGGATTAAACCCAGGATGGAAAGATGGAATGCTCAAAGGAGCACAAGAAGGACAAGCTCGAATAAGAGAACGAGCTTGTTTATGAGTTAAAGGAAATCGTCGTTGAAGGCCAGAACTATTAGTGTGATGTAGAGCATGTTCTTGTTCTGCAGCCTGTAGGTGGCTGATTAAAAGCAAATCAATCTGAGCATTACCATGAACTAACGGTCCAGGAAGTTGAGAATGGAAATGAAGATGAGTGATGAATAAAGGAGCTTGACGTCGGCTCAAAGTAGAAGACAATAAAGAAAAGAGTTTTTGAAGAGAAGAAGTAGCACAAAGAGGTAAAGTGGCGTGAGAAATATAAGAAGTAACATAGACGGCGTATTGAGAATCACTAACAATGTTACAACCGGTGGAAGGGAAATCAAGTAAGACCATGAGAATAGCAAACAGTTCTCCCTGTTGCACCGAGGGATAAGGGTAAACTGTAACTCGAGATTGATGAACACTCCAATATCCAGCTTTACCATTGCTACTAGCATCAGTAAAAAAAGGAGGGCCTTGAACAGGAAATAAGGATATGGGTGAAAAAGGCAACACAGAATGCTGTCTGAAGAATGAAAAAATTGGAGACTTAGGATATTGGGTAGAAAATTGTCCGACAAATGAGGCACAAGCAACTTGCCAAGAATCAGAAGTAGCAAGAAGATAAGTAATTTGACTATGAGTAAATTGAGAGATAATAAAAGAAGGGTCTCCTCCCCAAAGTTGTCGACAGCGATGCCGTCCTTTGATGATCAATTCAGCTAAACGATCAATATAAGTAGTCAAGCGTTTAGATGTTTTGTTGGACAGAAAAATCCATTCTAACGGTCGATTTGTTTGATGAATCATACCTGTAGGAGAATGTAAAGTATGAAATAAGCAAAAGGAAAGGGGAACGTTGGGAAGGATATAATGTAGACGAGCCTTTTGAAGTTGTTCCTCTACCAGCTGGAGTTCCTGTAAAGCCAAAGGAGTTAAATGATGTGAGCTGTCCAAGTGATTGTCTCCTTCTAGAATAGAAAAAAGATGTTGTAACTGATACGTTGGTATTCCCAAAACAGGACGCATCCAATTAATATCTCCTAAAAGCTTTTGAAAGTCTTTTAATGTTTTTAGATGATCGCGTCGAATTTGAATCTTTTGGGGCCGAATATTCTGCGCTCCCAAGGTATAACCTAAATATTGAATAGGAAAATCTATTTGAATTTTTTCTGGGGCAATATTAAGTGAGTATAAAGAGAGTTGGGTTTGTAAGGATGTAAAAGCATCTTGCTGCTCTTTTTTAGTGGGTGCAGCAAGAAGAATGTCATCCATATAATGATATAAAAGAACAGAAGGATGACATTTTCGAACAGGATCCAGAGCCCGATGGACAAATTCTTGACACAAGGTAGGGCTGTTTAACATACCTTGAGGCAAAACCTTCCATTGATATCGAGAAAGTGGCTGAGAATTATTAAAAACAGGGACAGAGAAGGCAAAACGTTCACAATCTTTTTGATCCAAAGGAATAGGAAAAAAAACAATCTTTTAAATCAATAACCATAAGCAACCAATCTTGAGAAATCATAGAAGGGTTAGAAAGGCCAGGTTGTAAGGATCCCATGGGTTGAATACATGCATTGATAGCATGAAGATCTGTTAATAGTTTCCATTTGTTCTGTTAATAGTTTCCATTTGTTTTTTGTTTTTTATTTTTATTTTATTTTATTTTTTATTTATTTATTTATTTATTTTTACACCAAGACGGGAATTCCATGGAGAAGTATTAGACTCTATATGGCCTAAGGATAATTGTTCCTGAACCAAGTTTTCCAAGGCCTTAAGCTTCTCACGTGTTAAAGGCCACTGCTCAACCCACACAGGAATATTAGTTTTCCATGTCAAAGGAAGGGCTTGAGGCTGCTAAACAGTGGCTACATGTTTAAAGATTTATTAAGAGGATTGTAGCCCATGCGGAACATCATATTCTTGGCAGAATTAGAGACATGAGGAATAGAAACAAAAGCTCCAAATTGTTGCAATAAATCTCGCCCCCATAAATTTAGGGCAATTGGAACAATATAAAACTGAACTTGGGCCACTTGACCATCCGGCCCTCAACAATTTAAAGATTGAGAACTTTGATACACCTCAGAGGCGGAACCTAATCCTGTAAGAGAAACAGCAACAGGCCGTTTAGGCCACTGCAAAGGCCATTGATCAGAGGCAATAATAGAAACGTCAGCTCCAGTGTCGACCAAGCCCTGAAAAATTTTTCCCTCCACTTCGAGGGGAAACAAAGGTTTCTGTTGAGTTACTAAAGTTTCCCAAAAAATATGTTTACCTGTACTTCCAAAACCTCCAGTTCTTTCTTGCCTCCGTGAAGGAAATTGAAAATAGGGCAGTACAAGGAGTTGTGCAATTCGTTGCCACTTTTTCAGAAATATAGGTTTATGAGCCTGAGCCATAATTTGAATTTCCCCTTTATAATCAGAATCTATAACACCCAAATGAACTTGTAAACCTTGTAAAATGCTACTACTTCGTCCTATAAGCAATCCAACAGTATGTGGAGGTAATGGCCCAAAAACACCTGTAGCCAATTTAACAACTCCCATTTCTGGAGTAAGTTCAACAGCCTGTAAAATCGCCACATCAGCAGCGGCACTACCGGAAGTAGAGAAAAGCTGAGCTCATGAAAATTGGGGGTTAACATTGGCTGACTGGTCTGCTGATGCTGGACCCCTGAGCTGACTGGAAATTGCAATTGAAAAGGGCTTGTATTGTTGTTGGGGCCCCAAGCTGAAGGGCCCCTCTGCAAGTTTCCCGAGTTGGAAATGAGAGAGTTACCGTTTTTATCCACCTTAGAGTGACATTCATTAGTCCAGTGCCGTCCTCTACCACAACGACGACAGGGCTCAGTAGGAAGCTTTTTAAATTCTACTTTAGAGGAGTCACTCCTATTAGAGAACTTACGGCACTCCTTTTTAAAATGACCGGCCTTTCCACATTGGAAGCAAACTCCCTTTTTTCCCATGAATGCCTTAGATAAAGCTCCAGCAAACAACTGAGCGTTGTAGGCAGCCCCTCCCACTCCTGCACAGGCTCTAATGAAATCTTCTATTTGTAAGTTTCCAGCATCTTTTAAAGGACGCAACAGCCTCTGACATTCCTGATTAGCATTCTCAAAAGCTAGTGTGGCTACCAGGATTTTGCCTGCTGCCCCGTTACCCACAGTCTTTATTACAGCATCTTGGAGTCGAGCAACAAAATCAAGATGAAGTTTATTGGCACTCTGCAAAACCTTAACAAAAGACAAGGCAGCTTTTCCTGATGGTTCTACTTTACACCAAGCCTTTAAAAAAAAGTGCTTTAACTTGCGATAATGCTACGTCCTCAAGTCCAGATTGAGCCTCTACGGTAGCAAATTGACCAGTGCCTGTTAATTGCTCCTCTGTAGGTCCTGGAGGATTTCTAGAGGCATTGCGGCGAGCCTGCTCTTTGGCATCTTCCAGCAACCAACTGCGTAGCTGAAGCCACTGAGAGCGGTCCAAAACAGCCTTCCCCAAAGTCTCCCAATCAAGAGGCAAAAACAAATTCTCAGAAGAGAAAGAATCTAGAAGTCCCATGACAAAAGGAGATTGAGGGCCATAATTAGCAATAGCTGCCTTCATTTCTTTAAGAAACTTAAATTGAAGAACATTATACTATACATTTATACCCCCTTGAGGAAATTGGTCATTAGGACCAAAAGGTTGCCTAATAATGGGGAACAATTGTAAAGGATCCACATCATCTTGAGAATCCAATACCTTAATTACAGCTTTGGCAGTAGAAGCAGGAACAGCAAAAACTGTGCCTGAACAAGGCAGCATTTCCACTGACGGTGGCGGTGGGGGAAAACTGTCCTCCTCCTCCGCCTTAGGTACTGATGGGGGTGGATGAACCACAGGAAAAGTAAAAACAGGAGCGGGTGGAGGAGAAGGTTGGGGGGGAGATAACTGCAATTGTAAAATTTGTTGCAACAATTGAACAACCGGCTGGGCTGCAGCTCCTTTTGAATCTCTGATTCCTTTCCATGAGACACATTATCACACAAAGGACCTTCTCCTTCAGTTACAGAATTATCTAAAAGAGGGGAGGCAGCTATCGGAGACTTCAAAGACTCTACATCCCCGCCTTCTCCCTTTTCCGAGTCTGTCTCTAAGAGCTCCAAAGCCTGAGTAATAGAGGCACAAAGGGCCCACAAAGATGCTGACATCACATCGCCGCGCTGATGTGCTTGACGAAGGGTCTTAACAACCTGTTGCCACTCTCGCTTATTTAATTGTACTTCAGTTTGATATTGAAACCAAGAGCAATGTTGTTCCACATGAGCAAACAATTTCCGCAAAGTTTTCTCTTTTACATCAACCCCAATAGAAAGTAGAAGCCCTTGTAATAATCTTACATATTCCGAGGCCAAGGAACTGGAATTCCCCATAATGAAAGCTTAAGAAGGTTCCCCTTAATAATTAATTTCTGGGCTTTACCCGCTCCTAGGGGGTTCCCCTTCTTGTTCCCCACTACTCACCCTGTGCACCCTGTGCACCCTGTGCACCCTGCTCGCTGCGCCACTTCTTGGGGCCCGTGCCGGGGGTAGTGGAGAATGAACAGACACAGACACAAAAGACAAAGACAAACAGAGAACATGGCGGCCGCCCCTAGGGCCTCCGCCTCACTTTATTTATACCCCACAAATCCCACGTCAGCAAAAATGACATAATACAAAACAAACTTTCTGCACCCAAATATAACCTACTGCTTAGTTCTTTGTCTCTAAGCTCTTTCTTATTTTGTCTGCCTTTTTGGCGCCTACTAGAGTTCATTAAAAGTTCAACTAGAGATAGTATCCTTGACTACTGAAGTTCATGGAAAGTGCAACTAGCTAGAGATATGGTCCTTGAGCCTTATCCATTCTCAGCATATTATTTTCAATGGCCCCTGCACCTCAGCGTTAACCAGCAGAGGCAGATGGTATTTAGTCCTGGCTAATGTTGAGAAGTTGAGCTCAAAGTAGCTAAGGGAACTTCCCAAAGTCACATAGGAAGTAGCAGAGTAGAACCAAACACAGATTGTCTCTGAATCAGGCAGGTTGTCTGATTACAAAATGGGCTCTTAATTTTTGGAGGTCAAAAAGCTGAACAGACACAGACATTTCTTTTTTTTCTTTTTTTGAGCCAGGGTTTCGCTATGCTGCCTAGGCTGGTCTAGGCTCAAGCTGTCCT